>NC_041056.1:3734235-4006511 GCF_900634775.1 Gouania willdenowi | reverse complement strand
ACTGTGACAGGCGTGCGCACGGTGCTGCAGGAAGCTTTAAAAGAGCTTTCCTTACATGAAAGTGCACGTCTGAATAACCCAGCCATCTTTCACCTTGATCATCCTGCATACATGACTAATACTGATGTTTCTTAGTAGCTTCACCTAAAAAAAAAAAAAAAAAAGAACCAAAGACGTGGTCCACTGTAGATTTTTCCTTCTGGAATACTCCGGCTCTGCCAAATCTGAGTGCAACCTGCTTTTCTGTCACATCAGCGACGGCGTGGATTGCAAGCTGTGAGCAGAGCGGCGAGCCGCGGTATGCAAGCACGACTTCTTTAGGAGTTAATGAGAGGGCTGGAGTGCTGCCGCTTCTTTAAACTAGGACAGCAAAATTTAGCTGCTTCAAAGAAAAGCCTGACTTCAGACCTCCCATCATGAGAAGATACACGTGCAAAAGCCAACAGCACATAAACAAACCTCAGGGCTTTGTTTAGGGAGTCTACTTACAGTCCGTGCACACAGAAATGACAACATCAGGACCAAAGGTTGCAACATGAACAAGACTGCGTCTACACTCTGAAAAAAAAAAAAGGTTTCTTCAAAAGGTTTTTCAAGAACTTTGAGACTTTAAGTGCAAAACTTTGTATCAATTGTATTTCTAGGGCAAAATATTGGCAGCACATAAGACGAGAGAAGGTAAATCTTTTGTTTGTTAAGCACACACAACAAAACACTTGGAAATGGAGGATTTCAAACCATGCGGCTGAAAACATTGTGTGAGGTTTCTTTTCATGAAAATAAATTGTGGCATTCATTGCGTTTAAAACCCACAGAGTAATGATAACTGCACATAAAGGAGGCTCTATGTAAACAAACCATGGAGCATTTAAGCTACGTTTTTTCCAAGTGACATTTTCTCTTTAAAGCTGCTGGAATATTGTTTTAACAGATAAAGACATAGTTAGGGCCCTATAAAAAATAAAATAAAGATCCTTTTAATTTCCGTGTTTTCCACATTCTTTTTACAATTCAGTTTTTTTTTTGATAGAAATATCTCATATTTTATTATTTTTATAATAATTACAAAAAACCACAATTAAACAAAAATAAAAGTGTATATCTTTGATTTACTGATCTATGAGGTCTACACTATTTATTTGATAATTATTTATCTATTTATTTTATTCTTTATCTGATTAATTCCAGCAAGTTCACTTGGTCTTCCTCTTGAATATTATGTTAAGGTTTTCATTTATTTAGACAACTTTTATCAGGGAATTTACTTTCATCTCCTGACATGTTTCGACTGTCAACTGCCAGTCTTCTTCAGCGGCATCTGCTGATCATTTTGATGTGCCCGTGACTTGTACATTTCCTGAAAAACAGTTGTCTGAATAAAAGAAAAACTTAACATATTCAAAAAGAAGACAAAAATAACTTGCTGGAATTATTACGCGGAAGTCCAGGAAACATCAAAGCGATCAGCAGACGCCTCTGAGGAAGACTGGCAGTTGACAGTCGAAACATGTCAGGAGATGAAAGTAAATTCCCTGATAAAAGTTGTCTAAATAAAAGAAAACCTTAACATAATAGTTTAGTTTGGGTTTGCAAACCCAAACTAAACTTTTCCAAATGGCCCAAAAAGCCCCAAAAACTTGTTTCCTCTAAACACTCTTTTGTAATTACAATAGCATCATGCAAGAATTTCTGCATTTCTTTGTTCAACACACAGGAAGTTGTTCCCGTTATCAGGTCGTAAAACCAGGAATAAGGTGGAATATTTCTGAGTGCACAGAATGGCACGTTATGAGTTGATTGAGACACGATACATTCCCATTAGGAGTTAGGCACCTAAAATTATGCTAAAAGCTCGTTTCAGCCGGAAGTCGGCTAGAAATCGCCTACTCAACCCCTAATGCGTTTCTTTATTACATCATCAGTGCAGCGCTGCAGAGGCTGCAGACAGAAACCAAAGCAACACCCTTTATTTCAAGTTTCTGCAAGACATATAAAAACCCTTGAAATGTGCACGGTTGACTATTTTAACAAAAATATCTTTAAAAAAAATGCATTTTTTTTTTAAAAATACTATTTATTGCACACGCATTGACGTTGGCTTCACATAGCAGAGGAGTTCTGCTGTCTGATTTATTATTTAAGGACTACAGCACGACACTGAGCCAAATGGACATTGCTGGGAACAACTGAGATAAGCAACATGACATAAGCCACAAAAAAGTGTAGAGAAAAAAAGCTGCACCGGTGTTTAATATTCAGCTTTTTAAGGTTCAAACTGAGCAGTGGGTTGAATGTAAAACAGTGTGACACCATTAAATGAGGACCGCGACTGAGGTCTCCCCGCGAGACCTCGTTTATTTCATGAGCTAAAGAGTGTCGGAGGAAACCAGCAGTGGATGGAGCTCGGGAATAAAAAAAGAAAGAAAGAATAGGACATGACAAAGAATGATGATGGACAACATAAAACTTCTGCTACATTTTCACAGAGTTTAGGTTCTGCTTTGGCAAACCATTGATGTGACTAAGGACGACTGGAGCACTCCTTTACCATTCAAACTGTTTCCTCTGGTCATATCATACTGTATAGTACACTGAAAAAAGAAAATAGTTGGACCAACTTAATTGCATTGTTTCAGTTGGTATAACCTGAATACGTTAAGTTCTTTGAAGTTTTAATAACATAATTAATTCAAGTCACATGGATTTAATAATTTAAGTTTTGCATTATTCCAACTCAAAATGAAGTCAAGGCAACTTAAAGTTTTCAATTATTCCAACTCATTTATTTGTATAACCAGAACTTGGCAGAAATTATAAAACTAAACAAAATCAGATTTTTTTTTTTCCTCCCATAGAAACTTTTTGAGAGAAGTACGAGGTGTCATGTTGTCAGATGCAAAGCATCACGAGAAAAATAACTGATACAGGTTAAATATAATGAGAATGGCAGGTTGTAGCTGCCTTCACTAAAACAGAAATCTAAATGAAAATCATTCACAACTTTGAGTAAATTCAACTGCTGTGTAGATGTTGATGAATCACAATTATTCCAGTGTTTTTCAGCTTTGGGGTCGCCTAATATGTCGAGTCATTGACTTGAAAGTGACTTAAAATTATATTTTTCATTTTTTTTAATCATTACTCTTGCTCTCAGTTCTGGTGCTCTTAGATCTCAGAGCAGCCTTTGATACAGTGGATTTATTACTGCTGAGACTGAAAAGTGTTTTTGGGATTAAAGAAACGGCGCTAGGTTGGTTTTAAATCCTATTTATCAGACAGAACCCACTTTGTTCATGTTAAAAATCTCTGGAGTTAATCATGGAGTTCCACAGGGTTCAGTTTTAGGACCAACACTCTTTACATTATATATGCTTCCACTAGATAACATTATCAGAGAACATAAATTGTTATGCAGATGACACACAGCTCTATTTGTCAATGAAATCAGATGAAACTCATCAGTTATTAAAAACCCCAGGCTTGTCTTAAAGACATCATATATCCTGGATGAACCGAAACCGATATATTGCCCAGCTCTAGTTGGGAACCACTGAGTTATTTCAAAGTTTGACTCACCTCCGACGAACTGAATCCCCCCCGCCACCCGTCCAATGGTGCGTGAGATCAGGTCAGAGATGCAGCAGCCCATGAGCGCAGTGAGGGCCACCAGCAGGAGGAGGCCACACCCCACGCCCGTCACCACTGTGCAGATCCTCCACTCCAGGCTGGGGATGCCCTGGAAGGAGGCGTAGCGCCCGCACTGCTCCAGCATCACCGTGGCCTGCCTCTCCTCGTCCCTCACCGGGTACGAGCAGCGGCGGAACGTACCGAACGACACCGGTTTGTCCATCTGCGTTCCCAGGAGCCAATAGGGCATGAAGAAGCCCACGCAGGAGGCAGCTGCACACAGCAGGGACAGCAGGGCCCAGATGACCCCCGTGCACGTCAGACTAGACGCCATCGTAAACAGTCTGCAAATGGTTGACAAACAGCCTTTAGGGGAGCAGTTGGTGTGATGTCGAGAACATGAAACACCAGAAGTCTTCAGCTCCTCAGCAGCTCCAGGTCCCTGTCAGACATCACACAAACATCCCTTTAAATAAAACATATCATTAGTACACCAACAGTCAATACATGTTTATCTGCACTTCTTTTTAAATCATCATATTACTTTATCTTTATCTGAAGGCAGGGTTGGGGTCAATTACATTTTTCAGTTACAATTACGTCTTCAATTATCCATGTTCAATTACAATTACAGTGACCAGAATTTTTTCCAATTACAATTAAATTCCAATTGTTTTTTTTTATCCTCAGAAAGTCAATTACAATTACGTTCTCATGCACTAAAGTTCAATTACTGAGCCTGAACTAAATAAATCTAATAAAGTTAACCTTCCTCGTGTGTTAGCTTTCTGTTAGCATCTCTTATGACAACAGGTCCTAAATCAGCTGTAAAATACACTACGTATATCATTTCATTTTTTCCTTATCTATTGATTACCCTGTTAAGCTTCCTAATCAATAAAAATATAAAATAAGTTTTGATATTTATGGTGTGAGCATTTGAGCCTTTGTTGTGTCTGTATACCCCTCAATGTTTTTTTAATGTGGGAAAACTATATTTTAATAATTAACTACATATGTGTAGAACTGTACATAGAACTGTAACATAGTTCCGCAGTTTTGCGTCAACTTATAATTGACAGTTTTTATAGAATTTTTATGGCAATTTCAATTACAAAGTAAATTATCTAAACTCAATTACAATTTAATTATGATTACGACAGCAACAGAATTTTAAAAATACAATTACAATAAAATTTACACCATAATTGGAATTAATTATTAATCAAGCGATTACAGTTATAATTGGTACTTGAGAAAGATTAAAATTAACAAATGAAAAATTAAAATATGGGGTTTTATCATTTTTATTTTTATTTAAAAATTATAATCATACTAAATACTGTATTAGCAGCAACTCACAAATCGACAACAAAAACACATAAAATAAAGATAAAAATATACTGAATAATAAAAAGAACAAATAACAACAAAATGAAACCAAAAACACACGCACTAAGAGAGAAAAACACTTACAGCAACACACAACATGACAACAAAGACACAATAAATGAGAGAAAAATACACAAGGTCACTACAAAACACACAAAAATAACATAAACTTACAAAACAACATAAGAAACAACCAAACGACACCAAAAACACACACTGACAGAGAATAATTTAGATAATACCAACAACACAAAAAAAGGCAAAAAATATCCAGAATAATAAAGGAACAGACAAACAACAACAAAATACACAATATTAAGATGTAAATTATCCTAATTCGAACATGAACTGAAAATAGTATTACTTTATCTTTATTTGAAGGGGAAGGAATAATAATAATAAAAAAAACAGGCGTCAAACTCATTTTAGTTCAGGGGCCAAATAAGGAGCATTTTGATTTCACGAGGGCCACAGATTTTATGCAAGAAAACAAGTAATTTAAAAATTATTGTCTTAGTTTGCACTTCTACGTATACATAAAATAGAAACCGACAATATCCAAGCAATAAGTCACAGATATCAGTCCCAACATGATCTTTACTTTAAAGTTCCTAGATTTTTTTTTTTTTTTACTAATTTCTGTTCCATTAAAGGAAATATTTGAGGAAAATTGAAGGATTTTGTGAGAATTTAGACAGTTTAACAATAGAATTCCAACTGTTTAACAATAAAACTGGCTCCAATTGTGCTATATAAACACTGGAAAAAGTGTGAAATATTGTTGAGTTTCATTTACACAATGATTCATGTTTTACTTTCTCCTGCGGGCCGAATTGGAGGCTCCAAAGGGCCGGATTTGGCCCCCGGGCCATGAGTTTGACACGAGAGTTGTAGAGTTTCTTATTTGTCTCTTTACTGGTGAGCATTAAACCTGTCACATAAAGTAATGCATGATATAAATGAATTAAGATTGCAAAGCACTGAGTCATTGTTATTTCACTGTTAATATTTTGGGGAATGCTAATTCTCTGAATGCATGACAGCACTTCTTATTATTACACTACGTATATGAAGAGTGGTGAGGCTTCCTCTGCACGCTCTGCCTTCCACTCACGGTTAAAAAACGTGCAACAATGTGTGTGTGTGTGTGTGTGTGTGTGCCTGCATGCGTTTGTTTCTGTGTTAACCTTTTAAATGGCTAGTGGTGAACTGTCTGCATGAAACTGGACTCTGTCATCTGGAAACTGGAGTTGGATTCAGTATCTGATCAGAATAAGTTGGTACATAGATTGAATGCTTAAAAAAAACCAACAACAAACAGGGAAAGTCACCAACATTGGATGTATTGTATGTACGTAACATTGTGTAATGGTCCAACACCTTGTTATCATCATTATTGTTAGTGTTATCGTAGGAGTTATTATTTTTTATAACTCTTTTGTCCTGGAACTCCTCCTAAGCTATTAATGCAGCATTAATGACACGTATTTCATCTCATAGGGGCAATGTCAAGGATGATCTATCGACCTTTTTTGGAGCCAAAATGTCAAGGTCAAGGTCACGTCAAGTGTCATAAAACTACATTTTCTATATCTCTATGAATTTTTATTGTACAAGTTGGATGCTTACATTTATGAAAAGCTCATCTCAAGTGGAGTATTTTATTTAATTAGACCGAAGCTGTACAACCTACCAGTAAAAAGATGGGTAGGGGTCAAAATTCATGACATCACAAAAATAAAGATTCCCTATACCTTGGCCACGAATTGAGATACAGACTGGTACCATTGAACAGTATTTCCTTTCAATGTGTGACCTTTACTTTTGCTCAAGGTAAAAAAAAGAACTTTTTTTCCTATAACTTGGCCACAAACTGAGATACGATGCTCAAACTTGTACCATTGAACAACATTTCCTTTCAATGTGTGACCTACCAGTAAAAAGATCGGTAGGGGTCAAAGTTCGTGATGTCACAAAAAAAAAAAAACAATAAATAAACTTTTTTTCCCTCTAACTTTGCCACAAATTGAGAGACAGTGCTCATCCTGGTACCATTGAACAACATTTCCTTTCAATGTGTGTCTTTGACCTTCACTCAAAGTCATATTTAAGGTCAAGGTCAGTCATCTTTTTTTTTCCTGCATTGTATAACTTGTGCTGGCACTTTATTGCGTCAAATGCGATTAATTAATTACAAATAAAAAATAACACAGCCAAGAGATAAGTTATGGTTGTGACAATTTTCATGTTTCTATATATGACAAATTACTCTTTACTGTCATATCAGTAACAACAACAAAGCCAGAAAGAAGATTGATACTGAGATTATAAATATTAAAATATATTCCATTAAGTCTCCTAAATAGGATTATTATGGAAGCGGATTCGTGCCAATTTTAATGAAGAAAATGATTTTGGGCAAATCAAGAATAAGGTAAAAATGTCGAGATTAAAGTTGAAATTTCGAGAATAGAGATGAAATATAATATTGAGATTTAAATAAAAAAAGATTAGATTAAAGTCGAATTTTTGAAAAAAAAAAAAAAAATACAATATAGTGGTTAAAGTTGAAGGTTTTACAAATCAAGTTAAATCTACGGAAGCTGACTAAGGCCAATTCAACATTTTTTATATATATTATATTACATTACATTATATTTCTACTTTGATCTTGATATTTTCTTTACACTTTAATCTTGACATTAAATTTCTACTTTAATCTCAATATTATATTTCAGTTTTGATCTTGACATTATATTTCAACTTTAATCTTGTCTTTTGTACTTAAATCTCAAAATTACATTTCAACGTTTCTTCTCGAAATTTCAACTTTAATCTCAACATTACATTTCAACTTTAATCTTGACATCATATTTCTACTTTAATCTCGACATAATATTTCAACGTTAATCTCGACATTACATTTAAACTTCAATCTTGTTTTTTCAACTTTAATCTAGTCTTTTCCACTTTAATCTCAAACTTATATTTCAACTTTAATCTTGGCAATATCTCAGTTTTAACCTTGACATAATATTTCAACGTTAATCTTAACATTATATTTCAACTTTAATATTAACATTATAATTCAAATTTAATCTCGTTTTTTTTTTTTTTTTTTTTTTTTAATTATATTTCAACAAAATTCTTAATTTACCCAAAAGTATTGTATCCATTCAAATTGGCCGAAATCTTCTTTTGTACATTATTTACAAAGTAGAAATGTGGAGTTTAAATTCCAATCATAATGAATCACAAACACCCAAAGTTTATGAACAAAGATGAAACAAATGTCATTATTGGGACATGTTGTGACATATCTGCTTCTTCTTCTTCTTCATTGGTTATTGGCGTGTTGCAACCAACTTGAAAATGTTCACATCCCCAGCTGCTGTACATGTTTAATGTCATTAATGTTTTCTACTGTATTTCTGCATCACAAACTGGCGGAACCCTGTTGTTCTCTTACTTTAATAAACATGAGCAGTCATTCTTTAGAGGTGACCTAAACACTACACACTGTGGGAATGACAATAAACGACCAAAGCAGAACAAACACGATGAATGCGCGACGTGTGTGCGCTTACATGTTGTTGGAGAGCTCCGGGGAAGCGGTGCGCTCTGTTCCATCTGCGGACTCCAGGCTCCTCTCAGCCGGACCTCAAACTTTTCTGCACCCCGAGGAATTTGGAAGAAGATTGTGGTCGATTCCCAAAAAGAATGTGACTCAGAATCACTAGAATGAGGAGTAGGAAAAACGGAATCCCGATCCAGGGATATGGGAGCGATCGTGTCCGTTTCCTTAAATGACAGAAAGATCCACCGCGGAGGAGAAGCGTGAGGCGTTTACGGACTCCTGAACGCCTGCCTCACATTCCTGCTCCCAGAGAGAGAGAGAGAGAATGGAGGGAGGGAGGGAGGGAGGGAGGGAGGGGTCTGCGTGGGGGTCCGTGGTTGACCATCAATCAGAAATATCTCCACCCAGGGGCCGGTGTCACGTATACGCAGTAGTCGTATACTGTGATTGTACCCTTGCTGGAATTGCCATGCGCAAATTGTCATACTGAGATTCCAATGATATCTTAGTCGTAATTCACATTAATATCGTGTATTAAAAAGTTTTCAAGTGTAATAATGCATTTTAAACATTTCAGCAAGTATTTTTTCTCAGTGAAGTGCATTTTATGCCAAAATAATTGTAGATCATACTGAAATTGCTGTACTAGATTTGTCATAGAGAGCTGCTATTCTCAACTGGTGGGTCGGGACCCAAAAGTTGGTCGCGGACAGCTTGTCAAAAATGAATAAATACTTCATGTCTCTCAAGTTGGACTTGTCTTATTTTGAAAGAAACTTTTCTTATGACAGGCATGAAGTGCATGTTGCATAGGAAAACATGTAGATTTATGTTTAAAAAACATTATATACGCATGTTTTCAACAGCTATTTTTGAAAAACTTTTAGTTTGGTTGACTGAATTCTAAATTCTAAAAAAAGTGGGTCACGATTTAATGACCGTGGCAAAATGTGGGTCCCAGGGTGAGACCATGTTGAGAACCCCTGATATAGAGATTGCTGTGCTGATCCCCAAGAAAACGAGCCATTCAGCACTAGTCGAATAACATCAACTTTGAAATTAAATGAACAATCTCAGCACAGCGGACGTAACAAAAATGTATTTTCTGGTAGTGCGCATGCGCACATAGAAGCTCTCTCTCCCCTACTACTGCTCCCTCACATGATGCATTCATGGACATAGACAATTCGCTCCATGAAAACACCATGACTTATTCCCAGGATTGTGCAGTGATAGATACATTTATAGATCATTTTTTTTTGCACTGAAAAATTGGGCTTGTTTACGTTATATTATTATTATTATTATTATTATTATTATTATTATTATTATTATTATTATTATTTTTAAATATTCCTTTTTTGGGCTTTTTCCTCTTTCCAAAAATATTGTGTGACCGCCTCTGTGATAAAAGTTTCCAGATCTATTTCAGTGGTTCTCAACCTTGGGGTCAGGACCCGATTTGGGGGTCACGAAACACTGGTTGGGGGTCACCAGATGCCTTCAAGTTACTGCCCATTTTTCTGAAACTATACCAAATTTGTCATATTTTAACCTATTTTCATTACTTTTTCATGACAAATTTTTGCTCCCTTTAATGCATGTTTGCTACGTTACTCCCATTTATGCCACTTCTCCATCAAATTTCAAAACCTTTTCTATACATTTTTTTTTCCACTTCCAAGACATTTTAAGCGCTTATGAACCCTTTACAACACTTTTTCAGGTAATGTCCCTTATGTTGACACATTATTGTCACTTTTAACCTCTTTTCACCATATTTATTAATTTATTTTTTTAAAATTACATTACGTAACCCCCCTTCTTTGCATTTCTGCCACTTTTAAGCCAATATTGACACTTTGAACCCTTTTATTTATGTATTCATTATCATTTTTTTCTATCCGTTTTTGCCAACTTTAATTTTGTTTCAAATTTTGTCTCTTTTGTTTCTGTGGTTTTTAAAATCCCATTTCCTCACATTTTCCATCATTTTTAAGTTAAACCATTTTATTTCTGATTATAAGAAGGATTTACATCTTTAAGATGACTATATACTAAATGGAGCAAATAATATTAAACTATTCAGATGAATAAATAAATGTGGTTATCACAGAGTCATAGAACAATGGACCATCATTTTGCTGACTTTATGGATGGACCCCAAAAATCTCTCATGTCTCACGTCTTCATGTGTTCAACCACCTTCAGATACAGTGGGGGTCCCCGCTCTCTGGAAACTTGATTTTGGGGGTTGCCACTAATCCAGTGGTCTCCAACCTTTTTTGGATCATGACCCTATTTTGATATTACAAATTTATGGCAAGCCCAAATACTGTTTTTTCCGTCTTTAATTAATATTATTTATTAATTTTATCACGTTTGTTATACTGTGCAATATTACGAGCCAAGATTAGTGCACATAGTGACTAAATGTGCCAGCTCAGATATGTTTATACTGCATTTAATTTGAAATACATTTAAATTTCAGAAAGCGAAAGTATAGAATACAGTTGTGTGTTGTGTTTTAATTCGAAAAAATAATAAATTAAAATAATAAGTAATGATATATATATATATATATATAATTATTATTTTAATTTTTTTTTTTTTTTTTTATTATTAATTACGAATGAAAAACACTGCACTGATCTTTTCTAATCGTAGCTGCAGAAAACTAAAAACAACGGAACCTTGCCTGACCAACCAGTGTAACTAGCCGGATGACTTACACAGACGGACCACAACATTACCTCAGTAGTTGACGTGGATGTGAGTGAGAACAATGGCTGATGTTAAAGCAGAACATTCGTCTGACAGTCCGGCAGCTGTGCAGAATTCAAATGTCCTTCCTCAGCCCAACAACCCGCTGTCAAGAAAACTTAACAAAATCCTCGAAACCAGACTGGACAGCGATAAGGTGAGCTAATGATGCTAAGCTAATGCTAACTTCCTGCTCATCGGCTAACAGGAGCTAACGTGTCAAACAGGCAAAGCAAACAAACAATGTGGACATTAAACATTTCATAAAAGTAGTTATGTGTGTGTTAAATGCCTGATATGGGGGGATACTGCTTATTGTGTTGCTTTCCAAGAGCTGTAGTTAGTTCGTTTGGTTTTACAAACTGGTTTATAATTGCTGAGTAAAGTAATATGTAACTGCCGGTTCGGGGACCATTTGTGGCCCCAAAATAATGCATAAAATGTATTTTTGTTTAGTGTGAAATCAGAGCGGGTGTGGCAGCATTTTGGCATTATGAAGTCACAAATGAATAAAGACTGTGTATGCAAGTATTGCAAGAAAATATAAAGCTAGACCCAGCAACTATCAACATAAATCCTTAAGAAAAATGTCATTTTTTTTTTTGACTAATCTGTTTATTTTCTTTCAAAATACGATTTCTATGTATTCAAATTGAAAGGAGTTAAGTGCGTCATTACATCCCAATCGAGTTTGAGTTAAAAAAAAAAAGAAAAAGAAAGAAAAAGTTAGGATACAAGTTAGAGGTCTAGATTTCTTACTTTGTAGTTATAAAGGAAATATCCAGAGACAACGTGAAAACCAGGACTCCAAAAATACACAAAATGACAACAAAAATACACTAAATAACAAAAACACACAAAATAATTAAATAAAACCCACATAAACCGGTGCTTCTTTGAATTATTAATGCTCAGACTAGTGATTAATAAATCACATTTTGTCTTTCAGGAGTAGAAAAATCAATGAGCACATGTTCAAAGTGAGTTAAATAATGTAACAGTAAGGGTACGTGAGTATAGATTTCTTGGGTTCACAGTGGAAAATATAATCAGCTGGAAACCTCCCCATCTATCAGGTACAGTGTAAATACAGTTATGGGGAAAAGTGGGACATGTTATGCTGCAAAAAAAAGAAGAAACAAGAGCAAGATAATACAGAACGTAGGCATACACATGTGGACAAATTAGTTGGTACCCTTCAGTTAAAGAAAGAAAAACACGCAGTGGTCACTGAAACAACTTGAAATAGACAAAACATAATAATACATTAAAAATGAACTAATAAAAAAATCAGTTTTAACATATAGTTTTTTTTTAATTTAAACAATTCTGTTCAACCACAATTCGAAAGCAATGTCTGATTTTCATTAATTCATTTTCAGTACATTTTAATTTATTGTTTTTGTCAGTTTTTTTTTACTTTTTTTATCGGAAGGGTACCGTACTTGTATATATTGTTTCTTATGTCACGTATGCATTAAAACTAAAAGACTTAGTCAACTGTAAAAATAATATAAAATAATGTTACCATCAGGAAAAATGGATCAATCGTTTTGTGACAGAGATGGAAGGTATAATTTAAGGGGAAAAACATAAATTCAAATTTAGGAGACAATAGGGGAGAAAAAAACAAGTTTAATCATTATTTTTGCACCTTTTTAAGCAAACTTTGTTTTGATTTTGAAACTGTTGAAAACATGTTACCAAATATTATAATGTGCTTGAAAACAAAATTATACAAACACAACATGAGATGAGAATACATTTTGACGTGTGTCAATACAATTTAAACAAATCAGTTTGAATTGCGTAAAGTTTGCGTAAATTTTGTGTCTAATGTGACTTTGTTTGAATGAATGTGACTGAGTGAAACAAAAAACAATGTTTGCAAAGATTTGCTGTCAAGAAAATTACTTGCATAAGATTTATTCATTTTCCTAAGTCCCTGTAACCAATAGCAACCTCTGGAATTCACCAAATAAGAAGAGACCAGTCTGTCCACAATACTCGTAATACTCCAGAAATATAATCTTGTGTGTTATGAGTTTGTCACACCACAGAAACATGCGTCATTGACCACTGAGCCAGATTTGAAAGATGAAAAAAATTGCTAAGTATATAAAATTAGGTCTCAAAATCCTGGGGAAAAAAAAGCACTTCTCTCTGCTCTGAGACGCCGGGGGTGTGTCAGTTCGAGGCGCTGGAACCACGCCCACACGTGTTTAGGGCGCCGCCTCCTTACTGTGTCTATGGGAGAGAACAATGTGAAAGAAGCTCCAGCATTGATAGTGCTTCCAAAAGGAACGGGTCAAACGAGGTGTCAGTGGAAAGGTCTGCTTCGCCCGAATATGTGCATCCCTCCCGGTTAGAGTCAAAACTGTGCCCGCTAGAGGCGAAAAACTAAATCGCGGTGTATAAACTTTTCCATTTCATGGACGATGCGGCACCAGCGGACGCGTTTTATTTCCCCAAATCCGAATATGTGGTTTGTTTTTGGTTTGGGGCCGAATTGAGGCAGCAGAAGTTTGGTGTGCTTCAGCAGCAGGGTGGGGTTTATGCAAATAATGATGGCTCCGTTGTGTAACGAGTTACTGATTTCTGACTAGGGCTGAATGATTAATTGCATTTGCGATATCGCAATATCATAAACCGCAATTTTCTAATTGCAAAGGCTGCAATTTTAAATTTTTTAATTATTATTAGGGATGTAACAATTAATCGTAAGGCAGTTAAAAATCGATTCATAGGTATCACGGTTCATATCGATACTCTGAAAATTTAATTGCAGTACTTTTTTTAAATAGCAGAGGGTGCTTTATATTTATCCTTCTCTTGTCCAGAAGCGTAGGTGGCGGGCGGAATCTGCTACTACTTTCTTTCTGGCCGCCTTCTACTCTTAAACATGTTCATAAATGATTTCTTACCCCTTTAGCACCGAAAGAATATCTGTAATATTACGTGAATATCTGTAAAAGTCACGTTTTTCTATTAGCTCTGTCTGCTAGCGCATTGCATCTCTTCTTCACTGCAAGAATATCTGCATGCCAACCGACCACTGGGTTACCAGCGCCCTCTGCTGGTCCAAACAAATATCTCGTAAATACAGTGCAATGACGAAGTCCAATTGTTAAGGCACAAAATACATTTTCAGTTGCACTTTTAAAAAGAAACAGAACTATTATGTAGTTTTGCATTGTTTACTATAGAACCATAATTTAAATTAATAGGCTTCTTCTTCATTTGTATTATTCCTTTATTTATTTCATTCAAGGTTTATTTTTAGTTAAATTGCATTGTTTTGAATAGTTTATCAAGGGATTCTTTTGACAATGAAAAATAAAAGGAAAATAGTACAGTATTATCTAGTTTTTTTCCCGAAAAAAAATAAAGGAATATTTTTCAGTCATCGTTTGTCTACAGTCCCATTGTGTAAAATAAATCATGAGAGAATTGCGAATCGTTACATCCCTAATTATTATTATTTTTTCTTGTCCTGTTAAGTTCAGTGTTTAAAAAGTGCAGTATACATGTTTCATGAAACGTGAAGTTAGTTAGATACTGTATGTTGAAGAGGTAAAGCCACAGTTTGCTTTATTGTTGTAATCTGTGCTTTAAAATGTATATTTTATATTTATTTAAAGTTGAAATAAATCTGAAATAGTTTATTATGAAACAGATTGATTTATTGCTTGTGTTCATTGAAAAATACATGACAAGAGGCCCTTGAAAAAATAATTGCATATTAAATCGCAAATTGCAAAATTGAGTAAAAAAACACAATTAGATTATTTATCAAAATCGTTCAGCCCTATTTCTGACCCGCACATTAAATCCTGAACACAGAAATTTGAAACACAGTTAGTGAAGTTGAGCTCCACAATTACATTCTAAATGGTTGAATGGCTTTTTACATGATTTAAGGAAAACATTTATGACATATTTAATGTGTTTAGAAGAAAATGTCAGAATTTGCTTTACATGGTCTTTCATTGTTGTGAAACGAGACCACGTATGGATTTTTAACTGGAATTAAACAAATTTGCAGCACTTTATTGTATGATTTCTTCTGTGTTTTTCAGGAGATGCTGGAGGCTCTGAAGGCTCTATCAGTGTTTTTCACAGAGAACAGTTTACGAACCAGGAGAAATCTACGAGGAGACATAGAAAGGAGAAGTTTGGCCATCAATGAGGAGTTTGCACAAATGTTCAAAGGTGTTAAAGAGGTACAGAACGCGTCGGTGTAACCAAGGAGCTGCTTTGCTCATGTGATTTACTGGTTTTTTAAAAAAATCAACATGACTTTATACATAAAAAAAAAAAAAAAAAAACTTAGTATTATATGCGTTATTTTTCTTTTCCTCTTCAGGAGCTGGAAAGTGTCCATGAAGACGTCCAGGCCATGAGCGCATGTTGTGAAGAGATGACCAACAGATTAAAGGTAGATTCATCACACACTATTTAAGTCAGGATTCATCTGAACACTCATCATTTTTTTGTACATTTCACACTGTCTAATGTCAAACTAGTTGCATATGTTTTTAGATTTCATGAAGTCTCTTTATGGTGATTTACAAACACAATCACTTCTGTTCAACAGGCTTCAAAAGAGCAAACTCAAGATCTCATCGTGAAAACAAACAAGCTGCAGGGAGAAAAGTAAGTACATTTGCTCAGATATATTATTGGTAAGGATATATTCTAGATCGGCTAAAAATCGATACGCTACAGCACAGTAATGTGCTTCGATACTCGTGCTAAACAATAGGGGGTGTTGTGACTGTTTTCGTGCCATTTGTTTTGGTGTCTCAGCCCGAATACTCGGCTGAACCAAGAGCAGCGGCGGGTAAAGAGTCGGTGGTGGATTTAGTTTTTCAGTAGTTATAATATCTGCAAATTCTCTGCTGTTTTTTAGTTTTATTCTGCATTTACAACATGTAAATGTTACTATAAAACTTACTTTATTAATGTATGAAAACATGGAAGCAGTGAACGTTTGCAAGTACAGTTTTCCTGCAAATGAGACGTAGTGAAATATTCACGAAGCTAATTAATATTCCAGCTTTAGTTTAGCATAAGGAGGGCGTTTCACTGTTATTAACCTTCATTTGTTACATTTGATACAACAAATGACGATTCCTGGGAAGGAGCGGCCTGTCGGTGTGTTTCCATGTGGCTGCATGCTTGGAGATGTGCTGACAATACATGATCATACTAGTATGTGTGTTCACATACTAGCATAAATGAATAATGGTTTGTTTAACAGCTTCAATGAAACTTAATCAAGCTGTTATCAATCTACTGTGCCCGTTGACAGCAGAATGTACGGCGTTTAGCTGGGTGAGGAGGGGGGTGGTGGGGTGTTGGCGCTCATTAGCATTTGCTGCAGACGTAACCCAGCGCTCCGTGACCTTGCCAGTTGACATTGGGACGCTAGCGCTGATAGGTAATGTAGATTTCTTGCAAAGGATGGAGCTGACAGCCGTGATGTACGGCAGTAATTCTCCGCTTCGCCGGCACGGCGGCAGGAGCCGCCGTGACGAAAAGGTGACACGGGAGGAGAGGCGGTGAGATTGAAACAGAGGGAGATGAGTTCTGAATGGAAGAGTAGCAAAAAGACACCAGTGGGAATGGAGCTGCTCGTGTGTGTGTGCGCGTGTGTGTGCGGGGGATGAATGTAAACTATACACAGTGAAATGTGTTCCGTGAATGCAATTTGTTCCCCCGAATCTTGTTTCCGAGCCAAAAAAAACTATTTAAGAGGAGCTCATTTTGTCACAGGAATCTTTTTAAATTGCTTTACTTTGTGACTCAGCATTAGCGTTTCAACATTTTTACTGACACAATTTATTGCAAAAGTTTTCCAACAAACAAAAAGATGGAAATAAACACATCAGTTTCACCTCATACCTCCAGGATAAGTATGGCAACAACACATCATCAGTATGTGAACTAAGCTGTCTGAAACTGTGGGGCGCCGTGTGAAGGCCTTACTCTTTCTGTACGGATTCTTCTTCTTCTTGGATTTTTGAGGCCCTTCCAGGCGTTACAATTTCATTTAATTTAGTAGAAATGTATAGTATGGTGAAAATTTTAAAGGGGACATATTATGAAAAATCCACTTTTGTAATTTTTTTGATCACATATGAGGTAACTTGAGTGTCCACATTCACACAAAATGTGAAATAAATCCATCCAGTCATTTTTTTGTGGTCTGTGTAAGTCTTACAACTGTTTGCTTCATTTCAAAGTTTCCAGATTTGTGATGTCACAAGTCAAATCGGGAAAGAAAATCCTCTCCCCTTCACTGGTATCTCCACCCATGAACTCCACCCCCAACCTGATGAAAACTTTTGCGAAAGTCCATCATTATTTGTCTTGCCTGCAAAGGAGTGATGGCTACGGGTAAAACTAAAAATACAGAACTTGGTGTCGGTGCCGCGCCTCCACAGTGAGCGTACACTGTGGTGGAGGCACTATTTGTTCATGTGGAGGTGTACTCCGCTCTTGTAGTTTAGCGCGTTGGCAAACTTGTTATATCGTCTCTTATCGCTGCTGAGACGGACTCACTTACAGTAATGTGCAGATTTTTGGCTAAAAACAAAAACTGTGTGTGGTTAGCAAAAATAAAATTGCTTTGGTGATCACTGATCCCCCTGTAAAAGAGCGAGGCATGAAGTGAGTGGGTGTCTGTAGACACGCCCACTCATGAATATGCTGCCTAATTATGCATATTCATGAGTGGGCGTGTCCACAGCTAAATATACCAAATTGAAATACTTTGACTAAAATGTTGAGATTTGGACCAGGATCAGTCATCAGCACTATTTCATACCGGATACATTTGTATTCAGCAGAAAAAAGTGGTTTGGGGTTTAGTTATGTACTTTTTAATTAACAGTGTTTTACTTTAATTATGTATGTTTTGTTGTTTCTTTTCTTCTTTTCTTTGTTTAGTGTTTCTTCTTTTCATTTATAATATTTCCCGTGCCTCTGTAATAAAACAATTTCATCCTGGGTTCAATAAAGTATTTCTGATCCTGATTCTGACTTCAATCAAATCGGAAAACTCTAAAATCATACAAAATGATTTGTTAGCCATTGAACAAAGATTTGTTTGTGAAACGTTTTTTTTTTTTTTTTTTCAACGTGACAGTTCACCGTGTGTATGGTTCCCTCGCTGTCGTTTTCTTTGTTCTGTGGACCCGTTGGGACCCTCCGTCCACCTGGGTGACATTTTAATGCGTTTGGGCGGTGTGTGCAGTGCACGCTAGTCTTTGACCTTGAGCAGCCAGAGGAAATCTACAGCCAACCCTCCACCTCACTGCACGTCTACATGGACAGTCCCAGGACGCTGCCTTTTGTCCTGTAGACACTTATTCTTCGAGCAGAGATAGATTTGCAGCACTCACACGTGTGTTAAGGCCAGTTTTCTCTGTTTCCAAAGCTCGAGGCCCGTCCTTTTCGCTCATTGTTGTCTTATCTGACTGTGTCGCTGCATGATTATTCAGAGCTAATGAAAGAGAACGAGGCAGATTGGATTCAGCGCACAAAAGCAAAGGTGTAGCAGCTGTGCACGCACACTGCAGCTGCTTATTGTTTGTCCTCTGGTATTCCAGCAGCTCCCACTCTATTGTTCTGATCTGGTCCCGCTCACAGTTCCTGTCGGCACGAGCGCTGTTTGTTTCATTAGCGCTATGTACTTTTCCTAATTGAAAGTTCAGTGCTGCTCGTCTGTCCTGTAGTGTCAGATCTGTGTGTACACGGGGACATGTCAACACGTTGGAACACGTCGAGAGATGTTGTCCAAATGGTTTTGCACCCTGTAAACGTGCAAAGCAGTCAGAACTAAAAAAAGGGGTCGATCAAGAACACTGCAGAAGATAATTTTGAATTCTTTAATCTATTATGATTTTCATAATTATTTTTGGTTTTATATATATTTATGTCTTCTTATTCTGTATTGTTTGTTCATTTTATTCTTATCTTTGGTTCTCTTCTTTTAAAGGGATCCTCCACTGTTATAACAAATGTGGCCTAAAACCTTTGAAATGTCCTTATTATAAGATCTATGCCTAACAAAACACATTATTTTGCACCATATTCGTCTTATTAACTTTTTAACAGGGACTACTTTACCGTTTTCAAGTCTGTGCGCCGCCATGTTGAAATGACGTCATTGATGATCACCCCCTTAATTTCTATAGAAGGTGAAGCATACCTGATCATTTAGCAGCTTTTTCAGTCAAAATGACAACTTGTGCTGCTTTGGGTTGCTCTAAAAATCAGTAAAAGTTAAAAAAGTTAATGTAAACCTCTTTTGTTTACCAAAATTTGATAAACAAAATCCGTGACCCAAAAAAGATTTGTAACCACAGGGGGCGACAGTTCCAACTCTGCTGTTGCGTAGACCACATGAAGAAGAGAAGAAGAGCTCCGTAAATACAGGCAACCAGGATTGGACTGCTGCTCTGAGCAGGTTTACATCGACATATATATATATATATATGCAGTGTCTTATCAGACAGCAACAAAATAAACACTACAGAAAATAACAGGTTGGATCTAGAAATAGCCATGTACATGCATTTAGATTAAATCATCAGGGCATCATTAATCCCTCCATCTTAAAATGAATATAGAGCTTTGTGTGGCTTTGAGATATTTTTTCCCCCCAAAGACTCGTCTGTCCTTAAAATGACCCTACAGTTCATCATTATTAAATCAGAAGAGCTGAAACCCTTGAGAGGACAATCAGGGAAATGAGAGTACAGATGCCAACCTGCGTGAAATGACACTTGAACATTTTTTTAAGGCCTTAGTTTGCTTCTAATGAGGACATGGCTCTGGGTATGTCTTTATGTTGTCTGATGTTTAAATTGACTGTCCATAATTCATGCTCAGGTGCACTACGACTAGTTTTTGTGATTGCCAGTTTCTCAGTTCTCTGAAATTCCCCTTTGTAGATTCTCATGGACATTTAACATGCACGGTTTAAAACTCACGAGACAAAGCAATTTATGTCATATTTGCAATGTATCATCCATCCATCCATCCATCCATCCATCCTTATTCTTCTGATTATACATAGTCTGGTTGCGGGGGCAGCATTCTTAGCAGGGAAGCCCAGACTTCCCTCTCCCCGGCCACTTTGTCCAGCTCTTCCCCGAGGCGTTTCTGGGCCGGTCATAGTCATACTCAACCGCCCCATTATGCATTGCGAGCGGAATATTACATCGTCCTGGGGCCGGCATCAATTACTTTTTGTGTACATTATACTTTAATTCCACCAGTTCGTGAAAACACCCAAAATGTTTTGGGAATTCATTTTTGTGCAGGCGAACACAAGAAATCACGTTAAAAAGTGATATTTAATAAAAAAAAAAAAGACTTCTGTGCATCTGTCTACGGGACTCCACATCCCATAATGCAATGCACTAAACTTGTCAAAAAATGGCTGTTTTGGAAATGTCACACTCCGTACTATACACTACAAACTCAATGCGTATATACTGTCTACTATATAATATAAGTATGATTAGGATGATGAGCATTCCCACTGAATAATACTTCCAAGTTTCCCAACATGCATTTGGAACCGAACCTGGCAAGAGCCAGATTGATGTGTAGCCCTTCCCTCTAACTCGAGTTCTCCACATCGATCTCAGTCCGTGTCTGACTAATCCTCTCGGAACCAGGGAGGGACATGAACAGAATGCTTGAAGCTGATTGGGCGAAGCGCCTGTCCACCATGATTTGTTTTAGCCAATCACACGGTAACAAATGATGAATTTGTCATTGTCATACCCCGCAGTGATGCTGCTACAACAACAACAAGGCTCCGCTGGTGAAAACTTTCGTTTGGGATAGTAATGCTGCGGTCGTTATGTCGTTTAGTGACTTTTGTCATTTTTGCAACACGAGTATGTGAGTTAAGGGCACAATAACCATCCTCCTGCGTTGACATTTTTCTATATAAGATTCGGAACTATGCTAATATCGTTAACCCAGCTAGTTCCTCTCCCTGCAACTGCACATGTGCCAGTTTTGCTTCGACGCTTCCGCCTTCATCACACTCGGATATCCCGCCCTAAACCACAACACTGCCTCGTGATTGGTTCTAATCAGTTTGGTTCGGTTTCGAAAGGCAAAGGCACGAACAGTACAAGATGGATTCTGGAGTTTGTGAACACTAGGAGAATCCTTTTTGCAGGTAAGGTTATTTGGAACCTACAGCGTTAAAAACCTGAAGCACAGTCTGTTGATTCTCCATCTTTGAAAGTTCTGAAAACATTTGAAGTGATAAAGTGACCAAGTAGAATATTAACATGTGCTCATTTCATCCATAAAACTCACGTATACACATTTCATTCCCACATTTCGGAGACTCTCCATTGTGCTACTGACTAAACTTCCTGTTAACTTCAAAACAAGAGCCCTATTTACCAAAGCGTTAAAAACTAATGGAAGACGAGAAGAGATGTTTTTTTTATTTTGAAAAGAGGATGTTTGATTTTTAGTTTGAAGTCGGTCCCAGGACGATTTTACATTCCACTCCCAATGCATCATTGGATGGTTGAGTATGGCTAGTTTGCATACTTAAAAAGTGTCCCCATTTAGTATACATCTGGGTATTTGTCATGTACTCAATCTTTTCATACTATCTAATGTGAATGCACTACATACTCGTTTTAATGTCAGACTTGGTATGAGTAGTACGTTAGTGTGAGTAGTACGTTAGTGTGAGTAGTACGTTAGTGTAAGTAGTACGTTAGAGCGAGTAGTACGTTAGTGCGAGTGGTACGTTAGTGAGTAGTACGTTAGTATGAGTAGTACGTTAGTATGAGTAGTACGTTAGTGTGAGTAGTACGTTAGAGCGAGTAGTACGTTAGTGCGAGTGGTACGTTAGTGTGAGTTGTACGTTAGTGTGAGTGGTACGTTAGTGTGAGTGGTACGTTAGTGTGAGTGGTACGTTAGTGTGAGTGGTACGTTAGTGTGAGTGGTACGTTAGAGCGAGTGGTACGTTAGAGCGAGTGGTACGTTAGAGCGAGTGGTACGTTAGAGCGAGTGGTACGTTAGAGCGAGTGGTACGTTAGTGAGTGGTACGTTAGTGAGTGGTACGTTAGTGAGTGGTACGTTAGTGAGTGGTACGTTAGTGTGAGTAGGTACGTTAGTGTGAGTAGGTACGTTAGTGTGAGTAGGTACGTTAGTGTGAGTGGTACGTTAGTGTGAGTGGTACGTTAGTGTGAGTGGTACGTTAGTGAGTAGGTACGTTAGTGTGAGTAGGTACGTTAGTGTGAGTGGTACGTTAGTGTGAGTGGTACGTTAGAGCGAGTGGTACGTTAGAGCGAGTGGTACGTTAGAGCGAGTGGTACGTTAGAGCGAGTGGTACGTTAGAGCGAGTGGTACGTTAGAGCGAGTGGTACGTTAGAGCGAGTGGTACGTTAGTGCGAGTGGTACGTTAGTGTGAGTGGTACGTTAGAGCGAGTGGTACGTTAGAGCGAGTGGTACGTTAGAGCGAGTGGTACGTTAGTGTGAGTGGTACGTTAGTGTGAGTGGTACGTTACTGTGAGTAGTACGTTAGTGTGAGTAGTACGTTAGTGTGACATTTACAACACAGCCAATGTCAATAAACGGTGTTTATTTTGGAGATGAAAAATAACAAACTTTTGAGTGGAAGTTTTAACATTTTATGTTTTTCACGAACAAATGATTTATTGATCTATGAGGCCTAGATCAAATTCTGTCTCCAGCAGCTGTAACTGGATGATTATAGTCCCTCAAAAAGTCAGTTCTTTGATTCAACTCTCACCTGCTGCAGCGAGATCAAGTGTTTGGTGTTTTTAAATTCAGCAATCTCATCCCCTGAGGTTTTAAGTATACACAGAAACATTTTTAGTGTTTCTATAAAGCAGAGCTACAGCCAGGAGTTCATGCTGTGTAACCTTGTTTAAAACAATCTCTGAGCTGGACCACTGAAATCAATCTGCCTTCGTTGGGAGGCAGACACTCCCAATCCCGCCATGTGACGCGGAATGCGTTTTATTTCGTTTTTGGAGAAAAAGCCGACACGATTGACCTCATTTACTGTTGAAGCATCACTCCGCAACTTTTCTTGACTGTGTCGTTTTATGAGTTCAGCCGAGCGTGCCACCTTTTCTCTGGGATTGTGTGACTGGCTGCTGTGTGAATGATCCTGCTGTTTCACAGTTCCCGTACTCCCTCCCACAATCCCCCTCTGCTCTGCTCACCTTGTGCAGGCATGTGTGAGCTGTCTCTTTGTTGTGATTTACATCCTGGAGGAACAGGTCTGTCACTCTCAGCCCGGATGTGTGTGTGTGCACGTGTGTGTACGTGTGTGTGTGTTTATGGCGTGAAGGGGAATCTTCTGTGACTTTAAGGTCTAGGTCCTGTGCTCTGGTGTTCAAAAACACTGAAAATGCAATTAAAATTTGGGAACAATTGTAAACATGTGCTTTCACTCTAAACAAGCCCTTACATTTGACATGTTGTTGTTTTTGTTTTAGTTTCAGTGAGTGTTATCTTTTAACAACTCCGCACCTCTAATGAAGGAGCTTCCACCACGTTTTACACCAGTGTTTCTGACTCCAAGATACATGATCCAATTATCGGTTTGTGAAAGTTTGCTGCATAATTAGATTTTAGATTAGATTTCCTTTATTCTATCCCACAGTGGGGAAATGTACATGTTACAGCAGCCAAGACACAAAGAGGAAGCAAAACAGAAAGTGAAGTACAAATACAGAAAGAACAAAAATAACCTTCTCTTTTTTTATTTTTCAATTGTAGCATTTCTAGCTTTCTGTTCTGCTGTGTGAAGACAAGCACCCAATTACAAATAAACATTATTCAGATTAAAAAATGACATTATTATCATATTTGGACATTTTTTTCTGGCTTTTGCCTTGATCACTGATGAAATCTTTACACTTTTTAAAGGTTTTATGCTTCAATAAAGTATTTGCTTTATTACATTTTCTCACATAAAACTGTTAAAACAAAGTCCAAAGTTTTACATTTTAAATAATTACATCATCTGAATATAAATATTAGCATCCATGCAAAAATAATAAATTTTAACTAGGGTTATGAAATTCTGGAAATTTTCAAAGTTGCGAGATTTCCATGGGAATTAACAGGACATTTACCATACTGAATGTTGATCCTTTAACATGGATGTTAAATATAGTTGCTAATGGATATTTTATCATTATCTAAAATATCAGCATCAGGTATTTAAAATTACTCTCAATTTCTGGTTAATTCCAAAGATTAAATCCCATGAAAAAGTTCACATTTTTGTATTTTCTCAAAATCTTAAGTTCCTGAGGAAATTTACCAACATTTTCCAGCAAGTGAGAAAAAATTCTTTATAGCAGATGTTAGCAGCTGTCAGCCTGGGGCCCACATGCGGCCCTCAAAATAAACACACAAAATGATAGAAAAAACACATAAGACGACTACAAAAACCAAAAATAACAGAAGAAACTGCAAAACAACAGAAATACAAAAAATGTCTTACCACATGTAAAATAAAAACCAACACAAATACACAAAATCACACAAAAAACAGAATAATTTACAAAAAATTTACAGTAACACAGCAACAACAAAGATATTTTAGAAAATGACAGTTTTTTTCTCAATAATACATTTTTTTGGTTAGTTTTTTGGGCTATTTAAAAAAAATTACAATGTTTTTGGACTTTTTTTCCTTTATTTTTTTTCTCTTTTTCAGACTTTTTTTTTTGCTGTTTTTCGGACATTTTTTCCTGAGCTTAGAGGGCATTTGAAACAACAGATGCAGTTATTCCTTTATTGACAGCCAACCATGGTCATATTGTTTTATTTGATAAAAATGTACTTTTAATTTGGTTTAAGACACTGAGTTCTATCTTTAAGCCATAATATTGATGTATTACAATCAGTCTATGGACTTTACACAGGTGCCTGAGGACTTTGCAGTTGTTTAGAAGGAAAAAACATTCAAATCTGCGGGAAATAATCACATTTCTTTATGATCAGTTGGACAGATATGTCATGTTCCATGGATAAAAGAAAATGATACATTTGAAGTGCATTCAGGCTGGCTGAAACTGCTGAAAATACTGTAGTAATTGACCCAGAATGGGTCGAGAGTTGAAGCGTGCAGCAAGGAGTCACCATAGGATGGATGTTCCTATCTCAATAATACAGGGAAAAAAGTAGCACGGAAAACTGAAAACAGTTACCCTGAAAAACAGTAGATTTTTTTTTTTTTTTGCCAAATATTAGCCCAAAAAACAATTTATTTATTTAATTTTTTTTTTTTATCAAGTGAATGCAATACGCTTCCATACCATGACAACAAAAACACGGAAAAAACTTTGTTTTTCCTGTTGAAAATGCGGCCCTCGGATTGGACAATGACATTTCTGTGGCCCCCGCTGTGATAAAAGTTCCCCGTCTCTCCTTCATAGATTCCTTATTCACTAAAGCTGTCATACTTAAGTGTAAAGGACAAAATATTGCTAAAACATTGCTAAAAATATGATTTTATTGTGTGTGTGTGCTTTCTGGATGTAACCTTTAAACTACGGTAAACAGTGTTTGAAGGGAATATTTTGGAGGAAATCTACTCCATGTTTGTGTGTGGCTTGGCTGTAACATGAACAGCGATACTTAATCCTACAACAGTTTTACAGCCTTTACTTAACGCTGACTGAGCATGAATAAAAGCCAAAACGAGGGACAATGGTCAGATCATGTTTGGATCTCAGTGATTTACACATCATGACTCCTTGTCTCTGTGTAAATTTGTCACCGTCGTTTGGACGAAAAGATGCAAATAAAAACAAAAAGAAAAGGAGGACTCTTTGACTGGGATCCCTTTTAGACCGAGGATGGTTTCCATGGCGCCCTTTGTGTTGGGGACTCTTACAGTGACACTGATAGCGATCATTGTGCGGTTATTGATAGTCTCTAATTCTGGCCCATATTCAGCTCGGCCTCCTTTTTCGTCACCCTGGGATACCGGTTCTCTGTGAGGAGCACACGATAATGATATCTTCCTCCTCACACTGTGTCCCACCCTGTCCTCTCACCCTATGGTTTCTATGTGAGGAGTGTGATCGCCATCTGCTGTAGGAGCTGCAACATTACACTCAGTTCACTGCACTTTCATTGGTTTTTAAAGGTAATTATTTACAGTATTTACAGTGCATGAAAAATCAAAAAATCTATTTTTTTCTGCACTCAAAGAACTTTATTATTACTGTTATGAAATATGATTGCACATTTTGTTGTTTTTTTAGGAGTTTTTAAAGAAGAACATTCACAATTTTTACCTTTTTTAATAAAGGTTTCTTTTTTTATCCATTTTGTTGAAATTTTGTTGCAATAGAAAATACAATACAGAACAATTATATTATGAAATGTATTTTATATGTATTATTATTGTTGTTATTATTATTATTGATATATAAAAATATATTTATTTTAGATATGAAGTTATATAATGTAAGAAAAACACATTATATGAAACAAAGCAATATTCAACCCAATAAAGTTCAGTTGTAGTTCTAATCATATTTAATGTTATGTTTGTGTGTGTTTTCTAACTTACTTTTATCCCTCCCGTGTATGCAAAATATGAAAGACACTTTGATAAGAATAACTGTATATTGTTAATTGCATTTTTTATTTGAAAAAGGAAACGTGAAAAATCACAATAGATGTTTTTGTTGTTGTTTGATTCCTATTAAAAATACTTCTCAGAATCACTCCAGATTGTTAATTGCACTTTTCATGAGGAAGACCAAATATGAAAGCTCATAAAAACATTTTTCTTTGTGTTTATTTGATTCTTATTTAAGACATTTTGATAAGAATCACTGTATATTGTTAATATAGGCTTCAAAGTTTCATTTTTTAATATTTAGGGTGGGTGGCGTGCCTTGGGATTTTTTTCAATTGGCTCAAAAAAGAGTTTGAGAAGTTCTGCTGTAGAGAAACAAGCAGTTGCTGGTGGTGATGTGTTCTTTATCCCTTTCTCAGTCAACGCCTGGAGGTGAGAGCACAGGTCGTGCAGGCCTTTCTCACCAAGTTCCAGTTATCTCCTGAGGAAACGGCTACACTGCGAGGGCCCCGGGATGCTCCCATCACCGAGGTAACAGTCATCTCGGTCATCAACTGTGTCTGAGGAAGGTGTAGATCAGGGGTGTCAAACTCATTTTAGTTCAGGGGCCAAATACAGAATCAGAATCATAATTGGAGGCTCCAAAGGGCCGGACTTGGCCCCGCGGGCCATGAGTTTGACGCACAGGTTGTAGATCACCATAACCATTCTAATTTCAGTGCGAGTTGTACGTGAGGTAACGTACTTCTCGCCCTAACGTACTTCTCGTACTAATGTACTTCTCGCCCTAACGTACTTCTCGCACTAACGTACTACTCACACTAGCGTACTACTCGTACTAACGTACTAACGTGCCACTTACACTAACGTGCTACTCGCACTAACGTACTACTCGTACTAACGTACTAACGTGCCACTCACACTAACGTGCTACTCGTACTAACGTGCTACTCATACTAACGTACTACTCACAGTAACGTACTACTCGTACTAACGTACTACTCACAGTAACGTACTACTCGTACTAACTTACTACTCACACTAACGTGCTACTTGGCCCCTTACTATACTCTACGTTTGTAGAGTATAGTACGTAAGTGTGTCATTTTGAAGACAGCTTTTGTGGTTTTGGGCAGAGATTTTTGTGAGATTTTCATATTTCTGTGCGTTTTCCGATGTGCTCTGACATTACCACTCTGTTTTTTGTGCTCTCATTTATTTCAGGACTTTTTTAAAGCTCTCACTCGGGTGAAGAACATCCACGAGGAGGTGAAAATATTGCTGCGGACAAACCAACAAACTGCAGGGTAAGGTGTTTGTTCATCAGTTTGTCCTAACAATGTGGTTCATGCACACATAGAGAGTATTGAATCTCTTTAAAGGGATCATCCGCTGTTTTTACAAATGTGGCCTAAAATCTTTGAAATGTCCTTATTAGAAGATCTATGCCTAGCAAAATGCATTATTTTGCACCATATTCATCTTATTATCTTTTTAAAATGGGCCTAGTTTACTGTTTGAGAGTCTGACGTCATTGATGACGCGTATCGCCCCTTTCAGTCCATTGAGTTCTATAGGAGGTGAAGTATTTAGGATCATTTAGCAGCTTTTTCAGTCAAAATGACAACTTGTGCTGCTTTGGGTTGCTCTAAAAATCAGTAAAAGTTAAAAACAATTTGATGTAAACCTCTTTTATTTACAGAAATTTGATTAACAAAAATCCGTGAGCTGAGGGAGTGTCGCCCCTGCGCTCACAGATTTTTTTGTTTATCAAATTTCGGTAATCAAAAGAGGTTTACATCGACATTTTTAACTTTTACTGATTTTTAGAGGCATTCAAAGCAGCACAAGTTGTCATTTTGACTGAAAAAGCTGCTAAATGATACTGAAGGCTTCACCTCCTATAGAACTCAATGGACTAAAAGGGGCGATTGGCGACATCAATGACGTCATTTCAACATGGCGGTGCACCTGGTAAAGTAGTCCCATTTTAAAAAAGTTAATAAAAATGAATATGGTTCAAAATAATTCGTTTTGTTGGGCGTAGATCTTCTAATAAGGACATTAGGCCACATTTGTAAAAAGAGTGGAGGATCCCTTTAAGTACAGTAAGTGTAGGAATAACAATGACATTGGTTTTTTGTGTTTGAGTCTGACAGCAGACAGCAGGTCCTGAATATGTAATGGGTGGTCTTGACTCATTGTGTTTTTTTTTCTAGGTTAGAGATCATGGAGCAGATGGCTGTGTTACAGGAGACGTCGTATGAGCAGCTTTATCGCTGGGCTCAGAGTAAGTACAGTACACCTGTGACCAGGATGAGTGCACGGAGGGCTCGCCACGAACTCATTCCTACAAGAATGGTTGACATCATCAAGTTAAAAAAAAAAAAGATTACAGGGCAAAGGGGATACATTTATAACATTGGCGCCTCCTTATGACGGTGCTTAAATGTGGCCCTATTGATGCCAGAAAAGCTCTCTGAGGTTCTCCTAAGACCTGAGTTGAGATCATATTAACACAATCATTTTGTAACCGTGAATTCACAAAATAGAGCAACTCTATAATTGTTTTAGATGTAAAGTCTTTCGTTTAAAGCAGGGGTTCTCAACCTTGGGTCAGGACCCCATTTGGGGCTGTGAGACACTGGAAGGGGGTCGCCATATGCCTTCAAGAAACTAAGAATTTTCAGAACAATTTGAGCTTATTTTGGTCATTTTTACCATTTTTCTGCAACTGCCCCAAACATCACTGTTTCTTGCTATATTTTTGCCCCTTGTAATGCATTTTTGCTACATTACTGTTATTAATTGCCAATTCAAACCAATTGTTCGTACATTTGAAATTACATTACTCCAAATTCTGCCACTTTTAAGCCAATAGCTTGACACTTTTAACTTTTTTTTCCATTTTGTCTGTCTGTTTTGGCCACTCTAGTTTGCAACTTTTAACCAATTTCTGTAGTTTTTAGCACCCTATCTCACCACCTTATTTACCACTTTTCTGCAGCTACACCAAACTTGCCACATTTTAACCTATTTTTACTTTTTCTTGCCATATTTTTGCTCCTTTTTAATGCATTTTTGCTTCATTACTCCAACTTCTGCCACTTCTTCTCCATCAAACTTCAATGCCTTTTCTGCACATTTTTTTTCTTCAGCACTTATAAACCCTTTCCACCACTTTTCCACCTAATGTCACATGTTTAACTATTTTTGTCACTTTTAACCTTTTTCACCATAATTCATGCTTTTTTTTTTATCAATTTAACCACATTATTTTACAGTTAAAACTGATTGTTTCTAATTTTAAAAATTATTCTGCCACTTTTAAGCCAATATTGACACTTTTCAACCCTTTTTACCACTTTTTCTGTCTGTTTTTGCCCACTCTAATTTGCAACTTTTAGCCATTTTCTGTGGTTTTAAAATCCCATTTCACCACCTTTTCCAGCATTTTTGGTCACTTATAACCCATTTTATTTCTGATTGAAACAAGGATTCAAATCTTTAAGATGACTATATACTATGGCACAAATAAAAAAAAAAAAAAAAAAACCTGGATAACAGTGGATATTATTCAATCACCTTTAGGTACAGTGGGGGTCCCTGGTCTCTGGCACCTTTATTTTGGGGGTTGTGGCCTGAAAAGGTTAAGAACCACTGGTTTAACGATAAGATATTGGTTCTCTTTACTTGAATTCTCTGCTGACAGAAGTTGACCTATTATTTCTTTGCGTACATTGCAATTGATTATGAAGTGTCTAGTTTAGTTTATACATTTCTTACATTAAAATCTTTATTTTTTTTTTTATATTTGAGGAAAATGCTCTTTTTTTGCATGTTCGCCTATAAAAACAATCACTTTTATTATTCAAGCAAACCCAGAAGAAGGAGTCTAAGCCATTTCATTTTTGTTTTACTTTCCTCTGTAGACGAGTGCCGAGGCCTGGCACAGGAGACGTGTGACATCAGCCCAGTGTTGACTCAGGCCATGGAGGCCTTACAGGACAGACCTGTCCTTTACAAGTAAAGCAGAAAGTCACAGACACAAAGTTTGTTTACACTTGTGTCATCACACAGTTCACGCAGTTTTAAAATAAGAAACTAAGATTTTTTTACTTTGATTAAGGCTAGGAAACTGAGTTTTGTGTCAATAAGTGCATGAAAACACAGCATGTAAACTGCCAAAAACATTACAGAGACATTATAATTATGTCTGTACTACATTTTTTGGAAAAGCACCTGTCCGCACGCTCCAAGGTCAGATGTGTATGTTGAGGCTGAGAGACGTGAACACCAGCATTCCAAAAAGCAGCACTATCTCCTGTTTAGTCTGCCTCACTAACTGCCACCGCCAAGTCAACAGAACCACCTCAAACTGTTTCCTTTTTGGAAAAAAATCTGAAGACACTGTTGATCCTAGCAACTGACCACAACACGCTCTGCACAACAACAGCGACATGCCTGTGGCTTTTTCCCATGAGGCTCCTCTTTGTTTTTTGGGGGCAGGTACACGCTGGATGAGTTTGGGACTGCGCGCAGGTGTGCCGTGGTGCGAGGCTTCATTGACGCCTTGACCCGTGGAGGCCCCGGGGGGACCCCCCGCCCCATAGAGATGCATTCACACGACCCTCTGAGGTAAATAACTCATTAAAGTCTGTGTAAAGCAGAAATAAATGTGTCATGAGTTTGTCACACCAAAGACACATGTGTCATTGACCACTGAGCCAAGTTTGAAAGATGAAAAAAATCTAAGTATGTAAAATTAAGTCTCAAAATCATGGAAAAACAAGCACTTCTCTCTGCTCTGAAATGCGTGTTAGTTCGAGGTGCTGGCATGCGGGAAGGGCCCTGTCCCTGTGTATTAACCCTTGCTCGGATCGGGCCAAACGAGGTCAGGGGAAAGTTCTGCTCCGTCCGAATATGTGCCTCCCTCCCGGGTAGAGTCAAAACTGTGCCCGCTAAAGGCAAAACACACAATCGCGGTGCAAAAAAAGTGTTAATTTCATGGAAGATGTGGCACCAGCGGACGCGTTTTATTCCCCCGAGTCCCATTATGTGGTTTGTTTTTGGGGAGGGGCCGAATTATGCCCGCTGGAGGCCGCAGAAGTTTGGTGTGCTTCAGCAGCAGGGTCGGGTTAATGCTAATGATGGCTTTGTTACGTAACGCGGCTATGATTTCTGGCCCACCCATTAAATCCTGAACGCAGAAATTTGAAACACAGTTTGTAAAGTGTAGCTCCACAATTACATTATAAATGGTTGAATGGCTTTTTACATGTTTTAAGGAAAACATTTATGACCTATTTAATGTGTTTAGAAGAAAATGACTTAATTTGCTTTACATGGTCTTCAATGTCAAAGTACTTGTCTCGTCTTATTTGGGATATGAATGTTTGACTCAGTGTCGGAGTACGGAGTACACCAGGGTTGGAATGAATTCTAATTCTAATTGTGTAATTGATAATTAACTACAATTTTGATGCCATTGAAATTGAAAAAACTTTTGCTTTTTTAATCATAAATACATTTTAATTGAGTTCAGATAATTGGCATGGAAATTCTTACTTACTCTGCCATGTGTACTTCTGGTTTGCTTTGACAAATGACATTTGACGGAGGTTTTGCTGAGTCATGATACCTCACTCTGAGACATGAGGATGTCCTAAAATGACACTGTATGAAAGCTATTTTGAAGAATTGGAAAATCAACTTTGAGTAAAGTAGATTACAGTTAGTACTGTATATTTCCAGTTTTATTATGTTAAAGAAAAGAGGCATTTCTGGTATAAACGTCAAGTTATTTCTTTCAATACTGCAAATGTACCTGGGATCAGATTGCGTAAGACACAGAACCCTAAAAGGCACATGACAACAGTTTTGACATCTCAACATTTTTAACGACATCTTAATGTATGAAAAGAATCATTCTGATACCTGGTAAGACTGTCTGTAATCTTTCATTTAACATTTAACAGCTCCGCTACTGTATGACTGTGACGGGAACCATACCTCTGAAGCTCATGAAAGTTTGATTTGATTTGATTTTTCTCTGCTTTTGTGTTTTTGTTGTTTATTTTGTATTTCAAAGTAATTTTTCAGTTATTTTTGTGTATGTTTGCAGATGTCTTACGTGTTTTTCATGTAAATTGGTGCATTCTGGTTGTCCTTTTGCAATTTTTTTTGTAATTTTTAAAGTGTGAGTAATTTTGGGGGCTGCACAAAATTAAACTGAGGGCCGCATGTGGGCCCCGGGCCGCCAGTTGCCCTATTCTGCTTTATGGTTTACACACTACGTGGTGACAGACGTCTCTAGCATATTATATGACAGAGCGGAGCGTGCACGCTGAACTCAGCAATGCATGATGCTTATCTGAGAAGTTACTTCACCCTCCATTAATGGTCACGCTCTGACAAGCAAACTGGAAATGTGTGAAAAGCAGTAAAATATAATGTTAAGATGGACATAATAATGTAAAATATTTTATGGATGCACTATTTAGGATGCGTTCTGACATTCCTTTTCACTAGCATTTGTTGGTTGGTTTGTTTTTTTGCCGAATTACTTTAAAAGAACTTAAACAGATTTTGACAAAGTTTTAATCAAAGACAGACATTACATCATGGAAGATTACATTAAGTTTTGAAAAGGGATCCGGATCAATATATTGATTCTAATAGCGAAAAAAATCCCTATTTCTGAATTAATTTCTCGGTTTGTGATGCAAATGTTGTGACATTAAGTTCACGATACGATAGCCGATAATGGACTCGCGATAACAATGCGATGCAATATCTTAAAAACACCAAAAATAACTCCAAAAAACGAACTAATGAACAGTTTCTTTGCGACAATGTTTTAAATGTTGCAGAAGTCTACAACATTTAAATGCAATAAGAAACAATAACTGTGAGCTCAAAGAAAACCAGCACCATCTGTTAGAGGAGGACTCAGTAATTATTTGTTGAGTGAAGTTAGTTGTTATGGTACCAAACATTGTGATAACCTGCAGCACAAATAAAATGTCTTCTATCGTCTCCAACAGCTTTGCCTCATTGGTTAATTACAGCAGTGATGTTAGTTTGGTGAAGGCAAAACGTCTTTAGGCTGCAACAGCTTGTTGACTATTGTGTGAATAGATGAAAACAACCTCCTCAGACACATGTTTGATCACGTGTGACTGCGTATTAGAGACACATTAAAGTTCAAATAAAAAATCTGGGCATCATGAGATTAAAGTCATAATACTTTAAGAGTAGAGTTGTGATTTCATGATAATAAAGTTGTAATATTTCAAGATTTAAGTCGTAATATTTCGAGATTAAAGTCGTAATATTTCGAGATTTAAGTCGTAATATTTCGAGATTAAAGTCGTAATATTTCGAGATTAAAGTCGTAATATTTTGAGATTAAAGTTGTAATATTTCGAGAGTAAAGTTGTAATTTTATGAGAATAAAGTCCTAATTTAATGAAATTGTAATTTTATAAGATTAAAGTCCTAATATTTTGAGATTAAAGTCCTAATGTTTCGAGATTAAAGTCCTAATATTTCAAGGTTAAAGTCCTAATATTTCAAGGTTAAAGTCCTAATATTTCAAGATGAAAGTCATAACACTTCAAGAGTAAAGTTGTAATTTTATGAGAATAAAGTCGTTATATTTCTAGATTAAAGACGTAATATTTCTAGATTAAAGTCGTTATATTTCTAGATTAAAGACGTAATATTTCTAGATTAAAGTCATTATATTTATAGATTAAAGTCATTATATTTCTAGAATAAAGACATAATATTTCTAGATTAATGCCATTATATTTCTAGATTAAAGACATTATATTTCTAGATTAAAGACGTAATATTTCTAGATTAAAGACGTAATATTTCTAGATTAAGGACATAATATTTCTAGATTAAAGTCATTATATTTCTAGAATAAAGACGTAATATTTCTAGATTAAAGTCATTATATTTCTAGATTAAAGACGTAATATTTCTAGATTAAAGACGTAATATTTCTAGATTAAAGACATAATATTTCTAGATTAAAGTCATTATATTTATAGATTAAAGACGTAATATTTCTAGATTAAAGACATAATATTTCTAGAGTAAAGTCATATTTCTAGAATAAAGACGTAATATTTCTAGATTAAAGACGTAATATTTCTAGATTAAAGTCATTATATTTTTAGATTAAAGATGTGATATTTCGAGAGTAAAGTCGTACTATTTCTAGATTAAAGTTGTAATATTTCTAGATTGAAGACGTAATATTACTAGATTAAAGTCGTTATATTTTGAGATTAAAGTCCTAATATTTCGAGATTAAAGTCGTAATATTTCAAGATTAAAGTCGTAATATTTCAAGATTAAAGTCGTAATATTTCAAGATTAAAGTTGTAATTTTATGAGAATAAAGTTGTATCTTAATGAAATCGTAATGTTATTAGATTATAATTGTAATATTTCAAGATTAAAGTCGTTGTATTTCGAGATTAAAGTTGTAATTTTATGAGAATAAAAGTATCTTAATAGAATGGTAATATTTTAGTGAGATTGAAGTCCTAATTGTCAAGTTTTTTTAAGATACAGCTTTATTCTGATAAAATTACAACTTTATTCTCGAACAATCACGATTTTGGTTTCATAGAATTATGGCTTTAATCTTGAAATATTAAGATTTTAATATCATAAAATTATGACATATTTACTGTATATATATATATATATAGTTTGACGTTATTCTAATAAAATGTTGACTTTATTCTTGTAACATTATGACTTTATTCTTGAAATGTTGTGCCTAAGTTGTAGACGATGTTTATACGAAAGGAAGAAAATGGATTTTGAATATTGAAGGTTTTAGAAAAGATGTGATCTTCAATGGAAGAAGAAGAAGTCGTCCTTTGTGACGTTTGCTAACGCTCACTTGCTCACGTGTTTAACACAAACTTGTCACATTTATGATTGTACATTTCCACGTCTAGGAGATGGAAATAGGATTTAGTCCCCCGTTTCCACGGTTAGCACTTAGAAACCCTATTAAGGCTGATGTTAGCTGTGTGTTGTGTGTTCCTGTGTCCTGTGTCGCACATCTCCTCCCCCATCATCGCACTGTGCCCAGGAGCCAAATGGGAGACTTTCTCAGAATACCAGCCCTGTGCGGAACACCAAATCACCTCCACTTGATTGGAGACATCAGCAGCAAGAACATTAAGTTCTTTCTCACCTCTCTGAGTCCTCTAACACTGATAAAAACACACACACAAGCTCAACCTTTCTATTTTCCATCATTATGTAACCCCAACAGTCCTACGACTGATTGCTGTTTAAAGGACCTGGATAGAGCTGTGCTGAGGTGGGATTAACCCTTCCTGGTTCATGTTTGTTTCTGTTTCAGGTATGTGGGAGACATGCTGGCCTGGCTGCATCAAGCCACAGCTTCAGAGATGGAGCACCTGGAAGCTCTGCTGAAACTAGTCACTCTACAAGGTGAGAGGAATCTCACTGCTATGGAGTCATCCCAGTAAAACCAGCAGGGGCTTCATATTGGTTTGAAGCAACTGGACTTGTTTGAAGTTTTCTTTTAGAACAGAGGTCTGCAACTGTTATTACAGTGGGGGCCAAAAAAATGTGACTGTCTGATTCATAATAACAATAATTATGGATCAATAATAATGGCCACTCTGTTAATTGATACAGGAAAGAACAAAGGGGTTTTGTGTGTTTTTGTCGTCATTTTGTGTGATTTTGAAGTTGTTTTGTGTATTGTCAGATCATTTACTGTATTTGTGTGTGTGTGTGTTATTTTGTGTGTTAGGGTCATTTTGTGGGTTTTCTATGATGTCATTTTGTGATTTTATTTGTTATGTTTGTGTATATTGACATATTTTGTGTTATTGATGTAATTTTACGTTGCTATGTGTATTTCTCTCTCTCATTTTGTGTTTTCATTGTTGCCTTATGTATTTTTGTTGTTGTTTCGTGTGTTTTTTTAAGTTGTATTTTCAAGTCATTTGTTTTTGTGTAATTTTGCTGTTTTTTTTTTATGTACATTTGTTGTCATTTTGTAAATTTCTATGTAATTTTATATGCTTTTCTCTCATTTTGTGTTTCTTTGTTGTTTTTGATTTGTGTATTTTTTGAGTCATGATGTGTATTTTTGTTGTCGTTTTGTGTGTATTTTTGTTTAGCGCATTTTTCTGCAATTGTGTATTTTGTGCCTTTACCTTGGGGGACCAAACAAAATCATAGCGAGGGCCACATATGGCCCTCAGGCCGCCACTTGCTCATGTCTGCTTTAGAACTAAACAACCAAAGTTGGGAGTTTTAAATAACTGATATTTTAGATGATGCTAAAATAATTTTGTTTCCCCAACTACATTTAACATCCCTGCTGAGTTCCTACCTTTAATCATGTGAATTTCTCCTTAATTCCCATTGAGAGTTTCCAACTTTGAGAATGTGGAATTTTGAAACCCTCGTAGAAATATATATATATTTTTTTAATTGTATTATTTTGCATTAATGCCAATATTTATTAGGGTATTATATAGTCTTTTAACATTACTCCTAATTTGCAGTTAATTCTAATTAGTAATTGGACTCCTATAAATCTTTATTTCACACACTTTACAAACATTAGTTAGCTCATCCTCAACCTGAAATACGTGCACTTTTAAATCATCAATAAGATAATGTCCCTTGTCATTTAAATGCATTGTTTTACCTTTAAACTGTTTAGAAACTTTTTTTTAACAAAAACGAAAGTGAATTTTTAAAGGTTTTACCAAAGATTAATGAGCTAAAGTGGCTGAAGTGTATTTATGAACATATAAGAATTGTCTAAAACCAATTTAACAAGTAATCACTTTCACACTTTAACCAGTTAACAATTCAAGCAGCTTTTATTGAGCTAGTTCATATTCAGTATTTTTCAATATTGCCAAAATTCTCAAGCTTAAGTTCCTGTGGAAATTTACCAGAAATGTTCAACCCCTTTGAAACTGTGGGAATAGAGGATGGATGGGTGAGAAAGTCTTTACTGCTACTCTGCAGAAGTCTGTTTTTCCTCTCATTTCTCAATGAGTCTGTGTGTCTGTGTGTGTGTGTGTCTGTGTGTGTGTGTGTGTGTGTTAGGTGTGGAGGAGAACAAGCAGGAGGTGGTAGGGCACATCACTGAGGGTGTCTGCAGGCCTCTAAAGGTGAGAACCTACGGTAATCAGGTCCTAGCAGCTGTTTACAGCTTGTGTTCTGTGTTCATTCATGTTTTGCCAACGTGTTCACGCAGCTCGTTAATAATCGTTCCTTCAGGTCCGAATAGAACAGGTCATTGTGGCAGAGCCGGGCGCTGTCCTGCTTTACAAGCTGTCCAACCTGCTTAAGTTTTACCACCACACCATCAGGTAAACCACAACACTGGGGAATTTACCTCAAAAATGCTACTTTTTTTTTTTTAAATTTACACTTTCAGCTTTTTGTTTGAGGTTATAATTCCATGATTATCATTAAATACTGTTAACGGTTGTTTTCCAGCTCCATCATTGGTACGAGTGTGGCCTCGTTGCTCATTACTATCGAGGAAATGCATCTTCTAAGCAAAAAGATGTTCTTCAACAGCCTGAGCCTCCATGCAAGCAGGCTCATGGATAAGGTGATTTGTCAGTGATTGGTTTTTACTTTGTTGTTTTATTGTAATTTTTTGTTTTGTTTTGTTTTTTGTGCCGATTTGGAAAAACTGACCATAAGTTAAGGTTTCATTTATTCAGACAACTTTTTTTTCAGAGAATTTGCTTTGATCTTTGGATCAAAGTAAAATTACTGATTTGATCTTGACATCAAAGCAAATTTCCTGAAAAAAGTTGTTTGAATAAATCAAACCATAACATGTTCTGCTTGTGCTGATCGCTTTGGCATGACCTTGACTTTAAACTGCCAGTCTTCTTCAGAGGCCATTGCTGATTGCTTTGAGGTGTCCTTGACTTCCATGTAGTAATTCCAGCAAGTTCATTTTGTCTTCTTCTTGAATATGTTGTGGTTTCATTTATTCAGAAAAATTTTTCAGGAAATTTACTTTGATCTCCTGACACGTTTTGACTGTCAACTGCCAGTTTTTTTCAGAGGCATCTGCTGATCTGGAAATCAAAGTAAATTTCCTGAAAGAAGTTGTCTGAATAAATGAAACCTTGACATATTATTCAAGAAGAAGACAAAATGAACTTCCTGGAATGAAAACTGACAGCCAGAAAATGCATCGTGGGTTAACTTGGAGCCAGTTTGTGATATTTTTCCATTACAAACTAACCTACTGCATTTTATTGCAGTTCTGTTCAGGCCACTGAACAAGTGTATATGTATCCGCTGCGTCTAAAACATTGAGAACAACATAACAAGGCTATTTTTGCTTCTCTTTGGCTCGTAAACAGTTTCAGTTTTCTTGCCACAGCTTCATAAAAAGCCAAGAAAGGTTCCGACTTGTTACCGTTTAAGTAAATTGGCTTCCAAATATACCTCGGCACGAGTCAAAAGGTGCTCCACACCATGCAGGCGGGGGTCCCAATCAATAGCAGTTACAAGAATTATCCTTGGAGCTCTATGTTAATCAAATTGGAGACCTTTGGGGTTTGGTTGTCAATTTAGGCTAATGCCAGGAACACGGGCTGCTCATAATTTGCTCTAAAGGCCAGAGAAGGCGAACTCTTTATTACCACAGGTCCACTTGCTGAGTGTAGTTGGATGCTGCTTAGTTCCTTATGTATCGTAGGCTGTGATGTAAATGTCATATTATCTTACTACTCATACAAAGTCACACGTCAAAATGAGTGTGTAATGCGTTCACATTAGATAGTATATGTGAGAAATGCCCGGATTTATACTATATGGGGACATTTTTTATTTTAAGTATGCACAGTGGGCTCACTAGTTATACTCAACCGCCCCATGATGCATTGCGAGCAAAATGCAAAATGGTCCTGGGACCATCTTCAAGCTAAAAATCAAACATCCCCTTTTCAAAATAAAATCATCTCTTAATTTCTGCCATTAGTTTTTTTTTTTTAACGCTTTAGTAAATAGGGCTCTTGTTTTTAAGTTAACAGGAAGTTTTGTCAGTAGCACAATAGCGAATCTCTGAAAAGTTGGAATTAAATGTGTATACTTGAATTTTTTAGATCAAATGAGCACATGTTGATTTGTCACTTTCTCACTTAAAATGTTTTCAAAACTTTCAAAGATGTAGAATCAACAGAGATTTTTAACCTCAGTGTGAACAAGGTTATTGTCATTGTAGGTTCTAAATGCATCTTGGGAGACTTGGAAGTATACTTTATTGGGAATGGTTCAGATGGGGTCATCCAATAACTGAAGGGTTGGGGGTTCGAATCCTGCTCTATCCAAGTCATTGCAGTTGTGTCCTTGTGCAAGGCACTTTACCAACATTGCCTCGTATGAATGGGTATGAATTGTGCATGAATGTTGATGTTGATCAGAGGGGCAGTAGGCATTGTAGCTTACCACCACCGGTGTGACTGGTGTGAATTAATATTGAATCCAAGCCATTAATATTATTGTATAGCAGAGTGTATAGTAGTAAGTGTGCCATTTCAAACACAGCCTTATACTCAGCTCATCTGTTCCTCTGAGCTCCTTTTTTCCTGCCTGAGCAGGTGGAGCTGCCTCCAGTAGACCTCGGTCCCACAGCGTCTCTCACTCAGACCTTGTCGCTCCTCAGGGAGGTGCTGGCCTCCCACGACTCCTCCGTTGTTCCTCTGGATGCCCGTCAGGCTGACTTTGCCCAGGTAAACACACTCCTGGGGATCAGACGATGGTTGCCATTACAGAACCAAAGTTCAGTTGTCAAACCTCACCCTTTTTTTGTGCAGAACACCCGGCAAACATGTTTTCCTTTTTTTCATGAAAATCAGTTGTTTATAATTGGAGGTTTCCCTGCACAACTTGTTCACTTCCGATATGACAACGATTATGCAGCCTTGCATATACCGATTTGGATTTGATGCAATATTAGCATGAATCATACATTTTATTACTTATTTTGTAGTGTGGAATGTTTGAAAAGGCTCCATCAAGTGGCATTACTCAAACTTAAAGGGATCCTCCACTGTTTTTACATATGTAGCCTAAATCCTTTGAAATGTCTTTATATATGCCTGAAAAACATATTATGCACTATATTTGTTTTAACTTTTAAAAATAGTACTACTTTACCAAGAGCCTGTGTTCTGCCATCTTGAAATCACGTGATTGATGATGTCACACGGTCTCACTGCCTGTAAACTTCCCATCATTTTCTATTGGAGTGAAACATTCAGCCTGTAGCTTTTTAGACCATTTAGCAGCTTTTTAGATCACTTAGCAGCTTTTTAGATCATTTAGCAGCTTTTTAGACCATTTAGCAGCTTTTTAGATCATTTAGCAGCTTTTTAGACCATTTAGCAGCTTTTTCTGTCAAAATGACAACCTGTGCTACTTTTGGTTGTTCTAAATAATCAGGAAAAGTGAAAGATATGAATGTAACCCTCTTTTGTTTATCGTAAAAGAATGAAAACAGTTGTGACCCGAAAAAATATATAAATGACCGCAGGAGGCGACAGTTCCAAATCAGCGATTTGGTAGTACACAATGTAGCTGAGAAGAAGAGCTCCCCTAAGTGACCTTTACTCCCCCTTAAACAGTGTGCTGATACGCTCTGGTGGCTGAAGTTAGTGAGTGATCACGGACTCTTGAAAGACTCCCACCCAAAAGGACTTTTATCCTCAGGGTTTGTGTGTCTTTAACAGTCAGTGATTTACTTTAACCAGTGGGTTACGTACATTTAAACCTTAAACATAAGAATATTGTACAATTGAATAGAATAAATAAAAAGTCATATAGCAGACCCTGAAAAATAAACTGTAAATCTAATAAATGGACTGCGTATAGGGGAGATTTTAGATGCAAGCCAATATAATCCGATACTTGATTTTTGCTCATATCAGACCAATATCCGGTAAAAGCAAAACTATTAAATATATTAATACATCTGGAGGGCCTTATTTGAAAGCAAAGATTGAGTCTAAAATGTACACCAGTTGTTGACAGCATCCAGAAAAGGGTTTCACTAACAAACTTAAATATACAAGACAGTCAGAGGGCTTTTTTTTTTAACCATTTATATTTAGAGCTGAGTGCAGTGGACGTACATACGTTTTAGACTTGTTTTTGCACAATCTCAATATGATCAGTCAATGTTTGCAGAAAATTCCTTTGATGTTTTTAAAGTTGTGGCTGTCTCAGACGGACTCCAGAATGAAATGCAAATATTTTCCTCCCTGGCTCTTTCCACCTCACAGGTGCTCTCATGCATTTTGGATCCCCTCCTCCAGCTGTGCACGGTGTCGGCCAGCAACCTGGGCACGGCCGACATGGCGACCTACATGGTCAACTCGCTGTATGTGATGAAGACTACTCTTGCTCTCTTTGAATTCACCGACAAAAGGCTGGAGATGCTGGAGTTCCAGGTTTTTTTTTTCTTCTTAATTGGAAAATGCCCGAATTACTTTCCTTGGGTTTATTTTTTATTTTTTTAAAATTCCACATTGTCCAGTGGCAACAGTTAATTATTCTTTTTCCATTTTATAATAATCCATTCAGCCCAATTCTTGGAAATGAAAAGACTTCATCCGCTGTCCTATAAAAGCATGTGTGCCACTTATTGTTGTGGAGCTCCAATGCAGAATCTATTCATCTATTTTTAGCTCGTCCTTTGTAAATTTTGCACTACGAGGGCCCCGATCGAAGTTTCATTAACAAAAGCACACTGATTCTCCATTAGCTACAAGTGTTGCAGGCTCACAAAAGAGGCTAGACTCATTTTAAAACTATTTTCTCTGTTGTTTTTTTTTTATCTCCCCCCCACTTCCCAACAGATCGAGGCTCACCTCGACACTCTAATCAACGAGCAGGCGTCCTATGTGCTCACCAGAGCCGGGCTGAGCTACATCTACAGTTGTGTGCAGCAGCATAACGCTGAGCAGGTTTGAAGTGGAGCACTTAAATACACTCTCTGCATGATGTACTTTACAAAAAACATGTTATATAAATGTATATAAGTCATTATTAAAAAAAAGATACTGGATCATCTTCTCCTAATACAGTGGTTCCCAAACTGGGGGGGCACAGGGGGCGGGGGTCATTGAGCATGAAAGATATTATAGTTTTACCTTTTTCAGTAAAGGTAAAACTTTTTTTTTTTAACAGTTTTGTTAAATTTTTGTTACAATGATGGGTTCTGAAAATGTTTTTTTTTTTTTCAAAGGGGGCGCATCAGAAAATGTTTGGCAAAGCAAGGCAAATTTCATTCTATAGCGCATTTCATACTCAAGGCAATTCAATGTGCTTTACATGATTTAAAAAAGTCCAACAGAAAACATGAAACATTTTAAAAATCAGTAGGGACATTAAAACATTAACATTTGGCAGTAAAAAACATTTAAAATCAGCAGTAAAAACATTTAAAATCAGCAGTAAAAACATTTATAATCAGCAGTAAAAACATTTTAAGTCGACAGTAAAAACATTTAAAGTCAACAGTAAAAACATTTGAAATCAACAGAAAAAACATTTAAAAATAGCAGCGAAGACATTTAAAGTCAGCGGTAAAAACATTCAATCAACAATAAAATGATTAAAATTCAATCATATGCAGTAGAGAAAAAGAATGTCTTTAAGTTGGTTTGCTGTGAGCTCTGGGCTCCTCTATCTGAGCTGTGTCCATAGATCTGAGAGACCTGCTGTGTTCATACCTGACTAACATCTCACTGATGGGTTCTGGACCCAAACCCCTTCACACATTTATACACCAGCAGCAGCAGAACATTAAAGTCTATTCTGTGCCAGTGTAAAGACTTTTGGAACCACTGCCCTAATACGTGTCATTTATTTTCAAGTGTTCTTCTTCTTCTCTGTGTATGGCTAAGTGAGAGCCATAGTTGTGGTTTAGCACCATGTCTGGACTTTGTCAGGACACACCCTACTGCTGCCCATCACAAACTGACCACGTCTCCTCTGGTGGTCAGCCTTTGTTTTGGGGTTTTTTGTCTGTTTTAAAAAGCCTTCCATCTTTTTAGCCATCAGCTTTATTTGTATCATACTTGTCTTCATATTTTCCTATTCATTCATTTTTTTAAATTTTACTTTAAAAATGAAAATAGACTCAAAAGCAAAGCCGTTCTGTGTCGGTGGAGGCTACGATTGCATATATGGCCATAAAATTACTTTCTGCAGCGTTGAACCTTGCACGGCTCTCTGTTTACCTTTTTTTAATGTTGGTAATTTACCCGTTTAAGCCTGACTTAATGTTACCATTTTGGATAATCAGCGATGGCTAATTGCCTTAAAGGTCCCGGCTGTTATGTACACATGCACAATATTTACACTCTCTGGTTAACATCAGGGCTTTAAGAGGAACGTGTCATTTTTAAAACCAAAACATGCAGCTTATAGATCAAATCTGGACTTTAACTGGTGGAGTTTTTACAAGCAAATGTTTAGTTTTGTTGTATAAATTAGCTCTCAGTGATGATACAACTCATCAGATGATTAAGTATTTTTGTTTTATCAGAAAAAGACATTGTGTAGGCCTCATTGATCAATAAATCAATGGTCGTTTGCTCGAAAAAAATGTTGGTCACCACTTGAAAGTTTATTTTGATGTCCACTTTATTGACATGTTGGAAATGTTTGGCGCATTGCATTGTGGGATGGGGAGTTCATTAGAAGGATGCATAGATGTGTTTTTACTTCAATTCCCCCTGATTTCTTGTGTGTGCTCACAGAAACACTGACAAAGTGAATTCCAACCGAATTTTTTGTCTTTTCAGTGAAGTGGCAAAACATTGGCGGATGTTTATTTTGGGGTCGGGCTGAAGTTGAATGTCTCACGGCGAATATATCAGGACCAAACTAGAAGATAAAGTGGTGTCAAGGGAACCACTTTCCTCCTTGTCTAGCGTAGAAACACAAGAGATCACCGTAAAAACACATCTATCCACCTGTATACAGGACTCCAAATCCCACAATGCAATGCAAGAAACTTTTCTGACAAAGTCAAAATAACTAGTATAACAGGTATACAAACCAGTATAACCAGTGTGAATGACTGTAAACCAGTAATACCAGTATGAATGTGTACAAACCAGTACAAATGGTATAAACCATTACAACCCAGCATAACCAGTACAAACCAGTATAACTAAACCAGTAAAAACCAGTAAAAATTAGTACAAACCAGCATAATCAGTACAAGTCGTTACAAACCAGTATAAACAAGTATAACCAAACCAGTATAAATGAGTACAAACCAATATGACCAGTATAAACCAGCATAACCAGTAAAAAACAGTATAACCAAATCAGAACAAACCATTATTTACATGTACAATCAGTATGAATGAATGTCAAACAGTATAATCAGTATAAATGTCTATAAACCGGTACAAACCAGTATAACCAAATCAGAACAAACTAGTATAAATGAGTACACACCAGTAAAACCAGTTTGAATGACTGTAAACCAGTATAACCAGTGAAAATGCTTACAAACCGAGTATTTACAGAGGAAATAAAAACAAACTTTCGAGCGGCAAGTTAATTTTTTCTACATTAAAGTATATCTTAGCTGTTAAAAATGATCATCTTATATTTAGGTCTGCAGTTAGGTCACATGGCTCTTTTATATGAACAATACATATTTTATTAGGGGTCATTGTTTATTTATTAATAATTCATTGTAAATGCTTTTCACATAAACCAAATTAAACATTTCCAGGTCTGCCGTCATGTTGATGAGTGTGAATATCTTGTTTCTGTCCTGTCCCAGGGTCCTCTGTCTCTCCTCCCCAACATGGACGTCTCTTCTGTAAAAGCTGCCATGGTGAGTGACACATTAAGAAAAACACCTGAAACCATGAGGGAAACATTTACACGCTGTCTTATCTTTCCCACTGACGACAACAGCTCCAGTTTGATCGGTACCTGTCTTCGCCCGACTCGTTTGTGATGCCGCAGCTGAACTTCCTCCTCAGCGCCGCCATCAAGTGAGTTCCATGAACACGTGTAAGGATTATATACGACAGTGCAATGTTTACGTGGAACGGTAAATGTTTGCTTTGTTACGTTTGACCCAAAAATAGAGCGTGAGCGTCAGCTGAAACTGTGTTCAACACTCAATGGTTTCCAGCTGTAACACACCATCATTACTGCATCCTAAACAAAACACTCCAGTAAATGCGTGAGGGGGGGTTGAGGGGGGTGGGGGTAAATTGCCGAAGCCGTCGACACGTTGAGATTGCGGTCAGCGGGATGGCCTCTGTTTGTCTTGCTGATCACAAAATGCAACGGGCTTTTAGCTCTATCCAGCCCCTGCCTCAGAGAGCTCTTTGTGCGAGTTAGGTTTACGGGGAAGTGCAGCAGCCTGGATGAGCACTCTGTACCTCAGGTTAATGTTTTCTATTAATGGACACGGGAGGACTGATAGGCAGGACGCCATTAATTAGCTTCTGGTCCATTTCTCACTCACATACTCTCCCTGAAATCACTCCTCTCGTCTTTGTCTTTTCTCTCCATCTCAGGCCTCTTGCAATCTTTTCCCATCTGCTTCTCCTCTCACCTAAACACACAAATGCACCCTCTCCCATCTCTCCCATCACCTCCATCTCTCCCATCACCTTCATCTCTCCCATCACCTCCATCGCTCTCACAAAGCGTACATACGCGTAACAAGGATGTGAAGTTGAAATACCCCCTCATCTCACATCTCTCAATGCAGTGAGAGATGTTCCACACTCCATCGCAGTGCTACCTTGTTCTCCGTGGACCAATTAAAAATATATTATAAAGGTATACAAACCCGTATAACCAGTAGGAATGACTGTAAACCAGTATAACCAATTTCAATGTGTACAAACAGTATTAACCAGTATAAACCAGTATAAACCATTATAAACCAGTACAAACCAGTATAAACCAGTACAAACCATTACAAACAAGTATAAACCAGAAAAAACCACTACAGACCAGTACAAACCAGCACAACTGATGCAAGCAGTATAAACCTGTATGACTAGTATAAACCAGTATAACCAAACTTGTATAAACCAGTACAAACCTGTACAAACAGTATAAACAATACAAACCAGCATATCCAGTATAAACCAGTATGACCAGTACAAACAACCAATACAAACTGGCATGACCAGTACAAACCAGTATAATGCAATATAAACCACTATAAATCAGTACAAACCAGTATAACCAAACCAATATAAACCAGTAGAAAATAGTATAAACCAATACAAACCTGTACAAACCAGTTTAAATGTCTATAACCAATATGACTGTAAACCAGTATAAACCAGCAGAACCAGTACAAACCAGTAAAAACAGTATAAATCATTACGTTTACAAAGTACACACGTAGTGGTAATGGGGATGTGAAGTTTTACATTGCCCATCATCTAGATACAGCTGTAGATGTTCTCCACTACTGTGCTAGCGTGTTCTCTGTGGACCAATTAAAAATACAGTTTCTCCAGAGCCTGAGTGGGAGGAGTCCAGGGTGTTCCCACTGTGTCCTCCAGTCCTCTCACTGGGATCCAGTATACACTCTACTATATATACTGGGCTGCACCAAGAAGGCAGCAGCTCCATTTTTGCTCACTTCTCGACAAATCTTATAAATGACATTAAAAAAAAAAAAATGAAAATATTTTTAAAAATCGAACTTAATGCATTAAAAATTCAATTTGGCAAATATTAAAGTGTGGGAACTTCAGCCCATCACCAGATGTTGTACCTTGTCTACAAATCAACAAATCATGTTGGAAAAAGGGTTAAAGCAGTGTTTTTCAACCTGTGGATTTTCCTGAAATGTTTATTTATTGATAAAAAATATATATATACTAATTATTATTGTTCATTATTATTATTATTGAATTCATGTTGGGTGTGGGATACATATGTATGTGTATATACGTATATATGCATATGTGTGTATCCATAAAATGAAGAGTCCGTCCTTAAGACTGCTCTACTGTAAAGTGTCTTGAGATACCATTGGTTATGATTTGGCGCTATACAAATAAAGATTGATTGATTGATTCAGTTATTATTCTTTACCACACACAATCTCAAATAAAAGTATTCTATGTCAGAAAACAGTTGCATGGGTTTCTTGAAGTTGAAAGATGTTTGAAAAAAAGTATTCTGTACTTTCAATTTCTCAAATATAATTCTAGTTAAAATATGTCTGAGCTGTCACATCTCATCACTTTGTGCACTAAATAATCCTGTTTAAAAGAACTAAAATGTCTCTACGGTCGACAGAAATTTGTGATGTAAAAATGGGGTCAAGGCCTGAAAAAGGTTAGAAACCACTTCATTAAAGGATTTGTATGTGTGTGTGTGTGTGTGTGTGTGCGTGGGCAGAAGGCTGCTGGGGTATCTGTAACCATATCCATAGATGGCAGTGCGCACCACAGTCAGTCACTTTTTAGTTTGGATTCAGCAGAAAACATTCAGTGGTCAGTGAAGCCTCCAAAAGCAGTAAATCCTCACTCATAGCTGAGCTGTTTCACTTGTTGATTCAGTACGACACAGCTCGACATTCTTGACCCTGTTATGAGAAGTGGATCATATTTATGAAATGCATTTTTATAAACCTGAAGGAAGAGATCCTGAGAAAAACAGTCCTTTGAAATAAATGATCAATACTGTGAATTCAAATCTAATTTAAAGAAGCTTCAGCAATTACTACTGTTTGTTCTTTGGTTATTCTGTTTCAAAACCAAATCAAAATAACAAATAAACAGTGTGGTTATTTTATTTTTACGGCCTTAAAACCAAAGCAGAAATACAGAAACAACAAAAACCAGAAAAGCAACATTTCAGTTCATTAGAGGGGTGTTTCCAGAAAGAGGGTTCAGTTCAAACTCTGAGTACGTTTGGGCTCAAATGAGGGAAACTCTGAGTATCCCATTCCTGAAGGCGAGGTATGTTCTTCTGAGTCTGTTACCATGGTAACATTCTCCATGAACCGAACCTACTCGCTGGCAGGTTTTGTCTAAGAAACCCTGGGTTTCTACCTGGCTCCGCCCACATGAACACCGCTTCTCAAGGAACACTTTAATGAACCTTGACACTCCTCTCTGACACACATTGGTAACATCACACACCGCAGACGTGCTCACATCATTACTAATGTTGTGCTGAGTTACGTGTTTTTGCAAACGGTCATTTTCTTTATAACATTGTGGATACAGAGCATTTAGGGAAAGACTGAGAGGTTGATCTGTCTGGATACAAACCTGTGGCAAATGTAATGGGGACATGTCAGTTTAAATGAATACACATTTAAGGCTCGACATTAACTTCACATTTTGTATAGCCGTGATAGTTTGAAAGTTATGGTGGCGCAGCGGTTAACGAAGTTTGCTTGGATGCGTGACGTCGGAGGTTGGAATCCAAGCTCTGTCATATTTATTAATGACGTCTTATTTGGACGTCCAGACGACTCTTTATAGCCACTGTAGTGGGAGGGCTGTACACTTCCCCAACTTACTGTGGTCAAATGAAAGTGGATTACTCCTTGAATACCAGTTATATTTTGATAAGCGCATTGAGATGACTTTGTTGTAATTTGCGCTATACAAATAAATGAATGAATACACCTTTTAAATTTTTTAATTACATTGTGTGAACTCTGTAAGTTGAGCATTTAAACCGTAAGTACAAGTGGAGCTGTCTATGATAAGTGCTGTAAACCTACGGCTGTAGAAGAAGTCATCAGCCCTCTCAGTGCAGCAGCCCTCCCAGCGATGCAGCCCCGCCTCCTCAGACACATTTTATTCATATTATTCCCCGATCGTCACGTCACTGGAGCAATGAAGTGATGAAGCGTCCAAAAAGTGTGACTATTCACGGGCGATTTAAGCGACTATAGTCGCTGAAGTGGCGTTCTGTGTGAACACTTTTATAACAGGCTCATATTCCACAAACGCCGGCTTATTTCACCCATGGAGGTGAAATAAATCACTCTTTTCCGGGTAGTTGCCATGGTAGTTCGTGTGGTCTTTGCTCAATTGATGATGGCTTTTTATTGCTCTCGTGCACACAAGTAACCCAAGGTTTACATACTCAGGGTTGATTGACACAATTCATACCAGTATCGGCCGATGCGCAAGGCTGCAATATTGGTATCATAACGGAAGTGAAAAAGTTGTATCGGGACATCCCTATCCAGGAGTAGAAGTCCACCCCCGTATGTGGGTCCCTCTGTGTAATGAGCTTAAAACATGAAGCTCTTGTCCATAGTTTCCCCATAAATATCCAGAAATCACACAAACATCATCATCATTATTTTTTTAATCATTATTATTATTTTTTTTCTTGTAATGACGTGCGTCGTGTGTTTTTGAGTGTTTTGTGTATTTTTATTTCCATTTTATGTTTTTGGGGGAGATTTTGTATGTTTTATTGAGCCATTGTGTGTATTTTTGGAGTAGTGTGTATTTTTTGTTGTTTTGTATGTGTGTTGTGTGTTTTTAGAGTAATTTGAATTATTTTAGTTATCTTTAGTGTATTTTTGTTATCATTTAGTATTTTTACTGGATTTTGTATGTTTTTATTGAGCCAGTTTGTGTATTTTTGTAGTGGTGTGTATTTTTTGTTGTTTTGTATAATGTTTCTCATTTCGTAATACCTCTAACCACTAATGGCAGCCGTCAACACACGGAAGTTGATCACAAGAAACGAGGAGCACCAGTAGATTTGTTACACCGAACCGAACAAGATTTAATTTTTAGGCCGGGCTACCGGACTCAAACCCCCACTCACTTTTTTGTTGTTGTTCCTGTTGCTGTTCTTGTTGTTGTTGTTCTTGTTGTGTACACTAGTTAAAATCACTACTCCTCTGTTATTCGTGAACGGATTGGGCTGAAATTCGGTCGGTATAATCTATGGATGTGTACGCATCGACGCTCGGAGCCTGATTTTCAATTTGGGGCCCAGGGGGGCCCACATACCGATATATAAATGGGGACCATTACCCCCCCATACATGTCGGGTGCCCCATTTTTCAAATGACTACTCCTACGTTAGTTCTCGTTAGATCGGAATGCAGTTTGGTATGAATATTCTATGAATGAATATGATGAGACGCTCTGAGCCCGGGGGCCCACCAGCCATTTCCAGTAATTCCCAAATTAATGGGAACATAGTCGTGTGCTATATCGTTTCAAAGGTAATTCAACATAGATTTAGATTATGCCTCACACAATTAGATTAGGGGCCCAAGAGGCTTTTTTTGGCAATTTCCCTAAAGTTGTTTTCTCATTTATTTGCGAGTCAAATATTGCAACAGTTGGTGATACTGAATCATTGACACATACTAATATATGAATGGGGCCCATTACTATGTATGTGCCACAGGGGCGCCAGTAAGTAAAACAAAGTCAGTAAGTCAGTAAAACAAAATATGTGTTATTTTGATTTGGTTTCAAAACACAAATTTTACACAGATTTTCAGCCTCTGATTTTTGCTTTTTTTCCGTTTGGTGCAGGGAGCAGATTTTCCGTCAGTCCACAGAACTGGTCTGCAGAGCTTACGCAGAGGTTCACTCTGCTCTAACCAGTGCAACCAACTCCTACAAAGAAGCTGAAAACCTGGTTCCCAGATCCCCTCAGCAGGTCCAGACCCTGCTGTCCTGAAGAAGAAACCGCAGCAGGTTATTTATACAGAACACCAATGTATATAAAAGCAGTGATAAATAATAGGGTTTTCTTTGGGACATACGTATGGGATGTGGGAACAAAACATAAATGTATATACGTAAAGTCGTCTGTGTTGGTGAAGCAGAGAACATTCTATTTCTTGCTGTTTTTCCTTTTTTTTTTTTTCCTCCGTGTTTTTTTTTCTCTTCTTACATCATGCTGTCCTCTGGTTTTGTAACCGTAGAACGGAATTCTTTTTTAAACTAAACGTATTGAAAAAAATACGTTAAAATTCTCAAGGTTTGTCCAGAGTTTTTTTTTTTTTCCTCCCTTACCAAAAAAGTGGTGATGGAAAAAATCCATCCAACCGTGACAAAGGCAACCTCAGAAGCTCCGGCTCCTCCGACAACGTCATGTTTATTTTCATCTCCGTGTTTTGAATTGTAGAGATTGAAATGGAAAATGTGTCTTTTTGCCCTCACACAGCTGGCTGCGGACTGGGATACACACACACGCTGGAACTTTCCTCATGCACAAAAAAAGCAAAAGCAGCTTTTATGTAATAGTTTAGTAAAATAGACATTTTGAGGTAATTCAGGTCATTTAACTCTTTTTCAGCGTTTGTTCTTTTTCCCTCTCACTTTTCTTTTTTTTGACCGATGAATATTTATGACCAAATCCAACACCTTCCCAGTTCAACATGATCCCCATTAAACTGGCCAGACGAGCATTAAACCAGAGTGAATATTGATCGAGGCTGTTGTTATGGCCACTGCTTCAACACACCAAGTTGTATTTCTGCTCTCTGACATCAAGGTTCAGGCAGCGGTCCCAAAACTTGGCACCGGTGCCACTTCTGAGTCCTAGGATTTCCCCCAGCTTTCCGGATGTAACTCGCGTACGGTTGGCAGGGACACTGAGTACCCGGCGGCGTAAATGGGATACCACAAAGTTCAGCATCTGGACCGATACCTTTAAATAGACACGCTGGAGTTTTCCAGCTTTGCTTTGACTGTGGTGAGAGACGAGGAGTGGGTTTTTTAAAGTCTGACCATTAATAACAACAGTGTGTGACATTGTTCACGATACAAGCTGTAGATCTGAGCAGCTCTAATGATCAGGTAGTAGAAGTAGTCACTGCTCTGAGGTGCATTCATCCCATCATTGGCTCCATAAGACAAGTTACTAAGCTTTAGTTCACTGGAGCGTGAAGCCAGCACACGTTTGGACTGAAGGATAAAAACATCTTTACTTTAAACTTCTGCTTTAATCACACAGAGAACACATACAGTTAGTTTACAGGAAAAGAGTTCAACAACCTTTCCACACAGAAACATCTCTGTATTTTTCTTTAACCTGGTTAAGTAATGCTTTGTCATTTGTGTATTTTTGTTCTCATTTTGTGTAGTATTGTTTGTTTTCTTGTTGATTTTGTGCATTTTTGTGTTTCATGTGTGTTTTTGGAGTAATTGTGATTATTTCAGTTGTCTTTTGTGTATTTTTGTTATCATTTAGTGTTTTTTTTTATCTGTTGTTTTGTGTTTTTTCTTGTAATTTTGTATGTGTGTCATGTGTCTTTGGAGTCATTTTTTAGTTGTCTTTTGCATATTTTTATTATCATTTTGTGTATTTTTGGAGTTGTATGTATTTTTTTGTTTTGGATATTAATTCTCATTTTGTGTGTAATTTTGAGTCATTTTGTGTAATTTTGTTGCTTGTTTTGCATAAAACAATATTATTATGTGTATTTCTGTTATTGTGTATCGTTTTGTGATCATCTCGTATGTTTTTGGAGTAATTTTGATATATTTGGTTATAATTTTGTGGGTTTTATTCTGATTTTGTATGTTTTTGTGTGTTTTTGGCATTACTGTGTGTATTTTTGTTATTGTTTTTGTATATGATTTTATTTTGTGTTTCTTTTTTGTTTGTCTTTTGGGTCATATCTTGTAATTTGTTGCCATTTTGCATAATTTGTGATTTTGTGTATATCTGTTATCATTTTGTGTGTTTTCATTGTTGTTTTTCTTTTTTAACCGTTTTGTGTGCTTTTGGAGTCATTTTGATACATTTAGTTGTCCTTTGTGCATTTTTATTGTACATTTTTGGTTGTGTTTTTTTTTTTCGTAATTCTGTGTTTTTTGAATCGTGTATTTTTTTGATATTTGTATCATTTTTGTAACCTTATTGTGTGTTTTTGGAGAGAATCTGATTATTTGATTGATGATCTGTGTGTCTTTGTTGTCATTTTGTGTGGGTTTTTTTTTTTTTTCTTCAGTCATTTCGTGCATTTACTTTCAGAGCTTCACAAAATAAGTCTGTGGCCCCCGGGCCTCCAGTTGTCAAGACTCTTTTACTCTATTATTGATGGTTAAAGACGGTTTTGCTACCAAAAGGTGTTTGGATGTTATTAAGAACAATATTATATTGACGTATGTTGAATTGAACGACTTCTTTGTTAAACACGGAACGCCATTTATAATGAGGAATATTTTTATCCTCTAAAATCTCATTATTTGTAATGTACTGTATATATTTAATTTGTCTCTGGCTTTCATCTGTTCAGAAACATTCCTGAAATAAAAGCCCATTGTGTCTAGTAAAGCCAATACGGCTATTGTCACATTGAAAGGTTACTCTCAGGCAAAGCTCTTTTTCTTTGGAAGCTCTTATGTAATTTGTCTATTAGCACCGGGAGGGGAACACTGAAGTACTGACCTGAAACCACAGTGCACAGTAATTAATTTTCTTTTTTTTGAGGGTCTACCAGCCCCATTACCCTAATCAGCTTTTCATTCACTCCACTCAACACAGTCACACAAAAAAAAAAAAAAAACCATCAGAAAACTGGCTCAGGAGTCATATCTCACTGCCTGTGGGTTGGACTCATAGAAAGCAGCTATGACTGCTCGTCCTCGTCCATCTGGCACCGCATTGACAGACAAATCCCATGGCTGACCAGTTGCATGTCCAGGTGGCCTGATAAACAAAGCATATCAGACTCAGAGAGGCTGAGCGCGCTCTGTTTGGATAGATTGTGGGATGAGATGGGAGCACAGATCTGATTGGCTGGCTCTGACAAAGACTGGCCAATGACGAAGCTGCGTTGCCCCTCGCGCTGTCAGGAAAGGTCGGACCCCCCGATGGTGCCCCAGAATGCCTGTACAGTATTTCACGTGGTGTTGTTTCTTCCTTGTGCAACTTTTTCCTCACTAGCATAACTTTGTTGCTTTACCCATTAATCAGACCTCAAACTCCAAATATTATCCGACTTCGAAGGCTTAATTCAGGGGTGTCAAACCTATTTTAGTTCAAGGGCTAAATACGGACCAGGTCCATCACAAGCTGACCGCAGGTTTTAGACATAAAAACTAATCATTTAAACATTAATGTGTGTAAAGTTTGCACTTCCAGTTAAAAAGTATGGAAGGCATCAACTATATCTAAGCAATAAGTGGCAGATATCAGTCCCAACAGGGTCTTCACTTTCAATTTCCTAGATTTTGTGAACAATTTCTGTTCAATTAAGGGAAACATTATTAAATTAAGAATTTGGAGGGTTTTTTTCCAGCTGTCAAACATTAAAAATGACTGCAATCATGCAATAAAAGCACCGGGAAAACTGTGAGAACCTGCTAATATTGTTGAGTTTCATTTACACAATGATTCATGTTTTCTCTGTTGTTATGACTTTCTGCTACGGGCCAAATCGGATGCTCTTAAGTGCCTGATTTAGCCCCCTGGCCTTGAGTTTGACACGTGCCTTAAAGCTGCAGTATGTAAATAAATGTTGGCATCATTTGGTCAAAAATCCATGATCATCTTTGAGGATATTGTAATCCAGAGTCTTCTGAGTGGACAGTGGATCTGTTATCCTTCTCTAGCTTTAGAAATCCAGGAGCATGACGCTGGACTTCACCCAATCAGAGATCTTTCTACCAACAGAGTCGATGCACATTCATGATCTGAGAGTAGGGAAAGTTTATTAGCTGATGTTCCAGAATTAGTCTCCAGTGCGGCTTTTGGCACAGCGGTTACACGGCAAAGCAAGAGGAAAAGAGAAGACCGAGGTTCAGAAGCAACAGAATAAAGGCACAAATGTGTTCAGGAGGAACGGACTTCGCGGAGGTTCCTCTGGCTCTGTATTGTGGCAGACCGCGCGATCCGCGTCGGTTTGCCCCACATAGCGAGTCAGAGAGAGTGATGTCAGACGGGATAAATAGCTTGTAAACCTAAGAGAAACATTTTCTAAGGTGACGAGAACAGACACAATTAATTTGCAGCATGGATGTGGAGTGTCTGCTCTGATCAGCTGCTTGTGTGTGAGGAGCGGCTGTGACTGTGAGCCTCTTACTGTCCTCGCAGCAGCGAGACAAAGTCTCTACATTTGTTTACTAGTTTCGATGGAGAAAACAGTCACAAAGAGTTCCACAGTGTGCATGTTCACGCAAGCATTCACAAGAAGACCAGTAAATTTTATTCAGGAGGGGAGGTGGAGCGCCTCACAATTCTACATACTGCAGCTTTAATTAATCACAATGGAATCATTTTCATTGCTTTTATATTCACATCTTACGTCGATAGCCATTATTCCACCAGCACACGAAACACATTCCTGAACCTGAGAGACAGACCGACCTATTCACACCCAGTGAATAAAGAACAAGGACATGTAACAAATTGAGTGTGACTAATGGCTCTGTGAGTAATCCAACATGCTGTCAATCATTACTCACACACACAACAGTGTCTTCACTCTGATTGGCCCACATGTGGCCCTGCTGTGCTCTTCTTCAAAGCTCAGTCCCGTGACTCCCATCATGAGGCCAAAAAAATGGGCCAGTGTGTGAAGGAGAACAGTGATTACATGAATGAGGGGGAGGGGGGGGGGCGGTGTTCTTGTCACTGGGGTCACAGCTTTGGACCCGGTCTATACCCCGCTTTCATGTGTCCCGCTCAGGCACAGTAAACAAAAGAATCCAAGCCTAAGCTATGGCTGCATGTACACACAGTTGTGTTTTGATGGGGGGGGGTTCAACAGCAGGGGGCTCTGAGCCAATCACAGGTGGCGTCCGCTAGTCTGTCGCTCACTGCGTCGTGGTTTATTATCATAGTTTTGAAAAATGGGACTAATTTGACTTTCTTTCTCTTGGAAAAGAATCATAGGCTGTGTTGTAAAGTCATACTAATGTAATAAGTATGTAGTGTGTTCACATTACATAGTATGGAAAGGTTAAGTATGCGAGAAATATATTCTATAATATGGGGACATTTCCTAAGTATGTGCGGTGAACACACTAACAAACTCAACTGTCCCATGATGCATTGCAAGCGGAATTTTAAATTGGTTCTGGGACCAGCTTCAAGCTAAAAATCAAAAATCCCCTTTTCAAAATAAAAGCATATCTTCTTGTCTTTCATTAGTTTTTAACCCATTTGTAAATAGGGCTCTTGTTTTGAAGTTAACCAGAAGTTTTATCAGGTGGAGGGTCTTCGAAATGTCGGCATGAAATATGTTTACGTGCGTTTTATGGATCAAATGAGCACATGTTGATATTCTACTTGGTCACTTTCTCACTTTCAACGATGGAGAATCAACCTAATCATACTTACAGTGGTTCAAAATGTTTTTCATCCCGTGTACCCCCTTTGCATTTCTGTCAAATCATGTGTACCCCCTCTTCATATCATAAGCATAATGTCATATGCTTTTTCACTTGCGGAACGCCGCGTTCTCCTAAACCTCTAACTGTGATAACAACATTGGTTCTATATTAAGGCTTGATCTACAAACGCCAACAATGAATGTAATTTAAAGTGGATTTATTTTTTATTTATTTTAAATATCATGTAACTTTTGTGATTAAGTAAATGCAGTTTTTTTGGAAAATATAGCAAATTTTTGTGTGATAAAATGTCCCCTACAGCATAAAATAATCATGTTTCAATAAATGACAGTATTTTATTCAACAATAGTACTGTTAGTTTGTTGTGAACTTGTCCAAAAAATAGCTTAAAAAGGAACTAGGAACAGTTCCCAATTACTTCTGAATGAATTAAATCTTTCTGCGTACCCCCTGCAGTGTGCTCCTGTACCCCCACATGTGCCCACCGTGCATACACAAAACGTTTCCCGATATAGCATACTGTATATCCAGGGGTTTGTCACGTACTCAACCTTATCATACATCAAACTTAGTATGAATAGTACGTTAGTATGACTTTCCAACATGGCCGTAGTCCATCACACAGCTAAGCTAAGCTAATTGTAAAATGCTAGTAGAGATAGTACATCTCACAACGGACTTCAACTTCATTTTCTTTGTGTTTGATCTACAGTATATTAATGACAGATTTTTATTGTCATTTTCTACCTCTGCCAAAGAGGAAGTCATATTTTTACCAGCATTTGTTTATTTATTGTCTGTTAGCAGGATTACGTTAAAAGACTCCTTACGCCATGGAAGATTCCATTTCATTATAGAGGGGATCCTGATCAATGTATTGATTCTGGATCACTTTCAAAAATGGAAAAATCTCTCTCATCTTTGGCAAAATTTCAAAAATTCATATCTCGGATCCAGTTTAGGCATTTCATCACAATTATTCCAACAACAAACATAAAAAACTAGTGGTGGCCCATACATGTGTACATACCAGCTGTGTTGTTATTACTAGGGATAGACTTTTATCATCAAAGTCTTTTAAGTGTGAATAATCATGGCACCAATACCAGGATCAATGATCCAGATTACTGACATTATCAGATAGGTTGGCGCTCTCACTGTGTCCTCTTGATATTTTATTAATTCTTATTATTGACATCAGCGCTTTCATCTTAATGACTAAATGAAAGAGAGAAGAAAAAAAAATCAAAGTCAATTTTGTCAACAAATGAAAGTGAGACTGAAAAGCGGCTCCAGCAGATGTTAATAAGTTAAATTATTAGTAGGTAGTAGTATCATTGGATAATAATAGATCACATGATCAACGTTGAACCTAAATCAAACTTTAGTAAATTTAAAGAAAATACAGTAATACCTGCAAGATAAACAAATAAAGTTTAGAACTTAAAACTACAGGGACTCTAGGGTTTGGAGATATGGACTAAACCTCATATCTTGATATTTAACAAACAGCTGCACAATATGAGCCACTTTAGTCTTTCTTTTTTTTTTCTCCTCTAGGGGACAGCACGTGTGAGTGAGTTCTGTAGTGTGGCTTTTTCAGTGTAAGGTCTGCATTAGGACGCTCTCATTAATCCATCTATCTGTGTTTTCATTCAGCGACTCCTAAAATTAGTATTTTAATACAAAATATATATTTTCATATAGGAAATATTGTAATTTTTTATTTCCCCAAAATAGAAAACTCGTTATATCTCGAATCTTGATGTATCGCTCAGCTCTACTAGGGAGCTTAACTAGCTATGGCAATAGTTAGCTGTCACGTTAACACTGCTGTAAAAGTTAAAGATAGAAAACTGAATTAATAAATTCTTAATTAACTTTGTGAAATTTGAAGTATATATATTTTGAAGTATGCTAAACTCCTTCATGCTTTTGTGTCTGTATGTGCTGCTTTGGCTCTGTGTGTGTGTCTGTGTCTGTGTCTGTGTGTGTGTGTCTGTGTCTGTGTGTCTGTGTCTGTGTGTGTGTGTTTCTTTTTGTGTCTCTCTCTCTGTGTGTGTGTGTGTGTGTGTGTTAGTGCACACTACGGGGAGTCTGCATACACGCTCACTTCACGTGGCTCCAAAGGTGAAGGGCTATTGGGGAAAAGGTGAGCGTGTGGCTGTGGGTTACTCAGTAACTCTCACACACAGCTGTCTGTGAGATTATTACGGCACATCAACTGGTATCATATAGAAACCAGTCCAACCATGTCATATACTGTACATCCACTGTCTCTGCTGCTGTTATTGAAAAAGAAATATATATATATATATATATATTTAAAAATGTTTGGAGTCGTGTGTTTACTTTTAGTGTAACAACCAGAAATGATGCTAATGCTACCTGCTATTGTTAGCAATGTTTTGATTCTGCATGTGTCTGAATCCTTGACAAAGGGCTGTGTTAGCATACTATAGCAGTGGTTCCCAACCTTTTTTGCATCATGACCCCAATTTTTATATCACAAATTTCTAGCGAATCCCAAATACTAATTTCCCCCTAGAATTAGTTTTTAATCATGTTTGTTACAATGCATTACAAATACAGTGGAAGCAGGATTTGTGACAATATGTTTTCATAGTGTATTTATTCATTCATTTATTTCATTTTTTTTTCTGTATACTACATGTTATTTCACCTCGATTTAGATTTGAAAAAGTGAAAGTACAGAATACAGTTGTTTAACATCGTGTGGTGTTTTAATTTGAAAAATAATAATAATAGAAATATTAGATATATTTTTATTCATTAATTCATTTGATCAATTACTAGATATTTCAGGCGACCCCACATGAGCTCATGACCCCAAGGTTGAAAAACACTGTGCTCTACACTACAAACTCTACATTACTAACGTCAAAACAAGAGCCCTATTTATAAAAGTGTTAAAAACTAATGGAAGACAAGAAGAGATGCTTTTATTTTGAAAAGAGGATGTTTGATTTTTGTCTTGAAGCCGGTCTAAGTACCATTTTACCTTCCGCTCGCAATGCATCATGGGACGGTTGAGTATGACTAGTATGCCCACCGTGCATACTTTAGTATACATCCGGGTATTTCTTGCATACTCAATGTTTTCATACTATGAGTCGTACGTTAGTATCACAGCCATAGTCTGGGTTTCACAGATCAATGAATCTAAACGAGAGAATTTACTCACAAACAAATGTTGAACGGTGAAATTGTCGCTCGTAAAATTGTTTTTACTCATTGGAAAATATTGGGTTTGTTGACGAATGATCATCACGTAAGAAAAGGAATGAGGATAGTTTAAAAAAAAAAAAAAAAGTGAGGTTTTATAAATGTTAGATTGTCACCAGCAGCTTTCAGATGTGGAAGCAAGAAAATATGAATAAAGCAATAAAATTGTAAAAAAAAAAAAAAAAAAAAAAAAAGAGTAAAGACAATGGATTCACTTGCAGAGGGATTGACAGCAGTGCCAGGAATAATTTGGTTATAATAACTTTAATAACATCACAGCAGAGCCACAAAGATATTTTTGTTTGTTTTATCCGTAGGTCACATCATCAACATTCATATCAGCATTTAGAATAATTATCTGAGCATTAACAAAGGGTTTTTGGTGTTTTGTGTATTATTTGGGGGTCGTTGTGTGCATTTTTTGTTGTTTTGTGAACTATTTCTCATGTGTGACTTGTTTTGTGTGTTTTTTTTTTAAGTCATTTTATGTATTTTTGTTGCTGTTTATTTTTCTCATTGTGTGTATTGTTCTTGTTTTGTCTATTTTTCAGTCATTTTTGTGTTTTCTTTTGTAGTCATTTTGGTCGTTTGTTGTCTTTGGTGTATTTTTGATGTCATTTTGTTTACTTTTCTCTAAATTTGAGCCATTTGTGCATTTACTGTATATATATATATACAGACCCTTTCCAAAAAATTAGAATATCATGGAAAAGTTGTTAATTTCCATAGTAAAGTGTCTTTCATTCTGGAATCAACGTCCAAGGGTTTGGAGGAAGACGAGTGAGGATCAGAACCTAAACTGCTTCAGTGAGTAATATCTACAGTCAGTTATGATTTGCGGTGCAATGTTCTGTTCTGTTCCTCCAAACCCTTGATTCTAGAATGAAAGGAACACTTTAGTTTCATCAGAAAAGACTGGCCAACAGTACAGTCCTTCTTCTCCTCTTTTTTTTCTGCAAAAACTGAAAAGTAAATGTTGATTTCTTTACAGTATTCTAATTTTTTGAATTCCTGTTTTTGTGGGTTTTATGAGCTGGAAGCCCAAATTATGTAAAAATAAACAAATAAATACCTGAAATCATTTAAATTGTGAACCCTGAATCTATAATCTATGAATGTTTAACTTTTTGAATGGAATTATGGAAATTAAACAACTTTTCCATGATATTGTAATGTTTTGAAAAGGGTCTGTATTTAGAGTCTCAGACCTTTTATCTTCTGTCATCCTCCTGTCATTGTCACACCATCAGACGTCTATAGACTCATGACCTGGGTGCTGCATCGTGTTAAGTGGAAAATTGTTTTATCTTTGAACGTTTGCCTTGGAGGGCATTTTGTTCAGCTCTTAAATGAGACAAAAGGCCAGTGGGCGGAGCATAAAACTTCACCTAAGTTTTGCTCCAGATAGAAATATGCAGGGTTATGCGTCAGCGAATGCCACTCATGTTGTCCATTGTAGTAAATAAACGAGTGCAATGTCAATGGAAAATGAGTCACGGCGCGTAGAATTTACAATAACAATATTTTTGCATGACTATGGAGCTGGGAGCAGCCTGTAGAAGGTAGATTGGTGATTAGTGGCTTTATTCTCAGACTGGGAGTGGCTGTGACACAACGGCAGGCCTGACATCATTAATCCATCCCAGCCCACACACACACACACACACACACACACATACCAAGTCAGACTAGTATGGGTGGTTCTGGTTGAGAGATGGATTACTACATCTATCCTGGGCAGTGGTAGAACCAGTGGGTTCCAACATTGGCTTTGGTTTAGATGATGTATTTTTCTGGTACTGGAAGAACATTTAACTCATTCGAATGCTTTAATGTAGAAACGAAGAATTCTACTTTAATATCCTGACATGTTTCGACCATTAACTGCCAGTTTTCTTCAGAGGTGTCTGCTGATGCTTTGATGTTTTCTTGATTTCTGCATAATAATTCCAGCAAGTTCATTTTGTCTTCTGTTTCAATAACAAGTTAAGGTTTCATTTGTTTGAACAAAATGTTTACAGAAAATGTACTTTGATCTCCGGAGATGTTTCGACGGTCAACTGCCAGTCTTCTTCAGAGGCGTCTGCTGATCAGGTGATCAAAGTACATTTCCGGAAAAAAAGAGTTATCTGAATAAATGAAACCTTAACATATTGTTCAAAAAGAAAACAAAATGAACTTGCTGCAATTATTACGCGAAGTCAGGAAAACATCAAAGCGATCAGCAAACTCCTTTGAAGACGACGGGCAGTTGACAGTCGAAACATGTCAGCAGATCAATGTAAATTGTCTGAAAAAAGTTAAGCAATAGTTGTCAAAAAAAAAAAAAATCTGGAAATGTACTTTGATTACCTGATCAGCAGATGCCTCTGAAGAAGACTGGCAGTTATCAGTCAAAACATGTCAGGAGATCAAAGTTAATTTTGTGGAAAAAGTTAAGCAATAGTTGACAAATTCCAGCAAGTTCATTTTGTCTTCTTTTTGAATAATATGTTATGGTTTTCTTTTATTCTGACAACTTTTTTTCAGGATATGCACTTTGATGTGCTGACATGTTTCAACTGTCAACTGCCAGTCTTCTTCAGAGGTGTCTGCTGATCATTTTTGATGTGTCCGTGACTCGTACATTTCCTTAAACAGTAGTTGTCTGAATAACCAATCAGAAGCTATTCACATGAAACTGCTTCAACATAGCGTTGATTCGCCTTCTAGAAACATTTTATCCTTTGATCTTTGAATGCAATTGGGTCATTGAATCCAATAAGGTCGGTTACCGGTCCATTCCAAGATAAAAATCATTTTCTCATGCCAATAATTAAGAGTCTGAGAAACTGAAATTGATAATACTTAAAAAGAGAGAAATCAAAATTGAAAAGCTCTGGTCTGGAATTAAAGAAATACATCACACGCCCCTCCTCAGTCGTTTTAAGAAAGGACGGGTTCATTAATGTTTAAAGAGCAAAGTAGCTTCTTCTCCTTCCTCTGTAGCAACAGCAAATCAGTTTGTAGGTAATACAACTCACATGTTGGTCAGCTGTGACTCAGGAACTAACACAGAGAAATGTGATAGGAACACTTGTAATTCATTATTTTCAAATAATTTCCCCTTCATTTTCATATACAGTAGAATGACCGTGTCCATTTAGATTTGCACCCCCTATATCAGTGTTTCTCTAATGGGGGTACGTGTACCCCTAGGGGTACATGATAGCACTACAGGGGGCACTTGATAGAGAGAGAGAGAGAGGAGAGGGTGAAATTAACAAATGAAAGCAATAAAATATTGGGTTTTATGTTTATTTTTAGTTTAAAATGCTAATCACACTAAATATTACCAGAAAGTCACCAAACGACAAAAAAAACCCTGCAAAATAAGAGAAAAATGTACTGAATAATTTAAAGAACAAACAACAAAGTACAAAAAATGACGTCAAAAACACACACAATAAGTGAGAAATATACTTACCATTACCAGCAATACACAAAACGACAACAAAAACACATTAAATGAGAGAAAAATACACAAGATCACGACAAAATGCACAAAAATAATAGAGAAACATACAAAACGACACCAAAAACACACACAGAGAGAAAGAATAATTTATATATTACCAACAACACACAAAAGCAACAACAAATACACACAAAATAAGAGAAAAATATACTGTAAACTAAAAATAACAGACAAAATACACTAAATGATGTCAAAAACCCACACACTAAGAGAGAAATATACTAACCATTACCAACTATACACAAAATGACAACAAACACACTAAATTAGAGAGAAATACAGATGATCGCAACAAAAAACACAAAAACAACAGAGAAACATACAAAACGACACCAAACACACACACACACACTGAGAAAACAAACACAAAAACACACAAAATAAGAGAAAAATATAGTGAATAACAACAAAAAACACAAAATGATGATAGAAATGATCTTGATTAGAACATGAACTGAAAAAACAACGGTCAGTTTTTTTGACCGTAAATGACCCTAAATAATAAAAACTATAGAAATAAATCTATTCAGGAATCACTAAATACTGTTTAATTCCTCTTATTTACGAAATGAGATTATTTAAAATGTGTGTTATCACTCATTCATTCATCATTATGCTTTATAGCAGCGGGACCCACATTTTGCCATATCATTAAAGATCATTAATTTTTTATTTATTTTTTTATTTTTTTATTTTTAAGTCAACCAACCACATGTAGTTTTTCAAAAATAGCTGTTGAAAACACACACACACACATATATTTTTTTTGTTTTTGTTTACATAAATCTATATATTTTCCTGTGCAACATACAGTTCACAGCATGCCTGTAAAAAAAAAGTCCAATATGAGAGGTATTTATTTATTTTGAAGCAGACCCACTTTTGGGTCCCGACCCATCAGTTGAGAATCGCTGCTCTGTAGTAAAATGAATTCTAAGAAAACAGAATTTGAATCAAAATGTTGTTGTTGGACATAAGGGGGTACCTGGATTCAAAAGTAAGAGAAAGGGGGAACTGGAGCTAACAATGTTTGAGAAACACTGAGACTGTTGAAATAAATTCAATTCAGAATCAAATTAAATATTTTTTGGGGTACAGTACCTGGATTCAGAAATAAGAGAAAGGGGGTATTTGTGACTTATGTAACTTCATAGGTTTTCTGTAGTACGTTGGAAATCAATGATATCATGAATCACTGCCTGTGCTCATATAGGCTGAAGATCAGTTCCTCCGTGTTGACTCAGAAAGTGAATCATGAGTCCTGCAGAGGGCTCAGATCATGGGAGCAGCTGTCCCAACAGGCCTGGCGCTGAGGCTGGGGCCAGATCGGCCCTGTTTTCACTGCAGGGAGGGGGGACGGGGACGGGGGGGGTCACGTTTGAATCACGGCACAGATCAAATCTACAGTGAGAAAACAGGCGCTGGTATTTAACCTGAGCGAGGGACTCAATGACTGACATGGTGGTAAAACCCTGCTGCTGTTTCCTCCCATTCTTACTCGCAAAGGTCTCGACTTTCTCCTCAGTGAAAGCTTTGGATTTGGCTCCAAAACCACGTCAAATTGTCGTCCCGACAGAAGATCAAGAAGTCGGAAACCCAGTTTGACCTGAAGTGGGAAATCGCAGTAGGAAGTGAGATACAATTCAGAGAGTTTTAAGCTTTTCACAAAGCACTTTTCCACTCGTCCTGCTGTGTGATTTATGAGGTTTGGTTGCTTTGCTGACTTCAGTGCATGTGCTTTGGAATTCAGCCAAAAACACATGACACACGCTAGTTTTGGAGTCGCCCTTTTAATCCAAATCAGAGCCAACATCTTCCTTAATGTCATCACGGGTTCGTTTCTCAACGAACCATGTTTCTGGGATGTTGAAAGAAAACAGAAGTTGTCGTGGAAACGGTGCGCGACTTTAGCTTGGTGCTCTGAAAATGTGGGTGGCCCGAAGATATGAGTCAGCGAAAGAGAGCTGCTGTCACGATATGATCAACTGTCAACTTTATGTAATACTGGCATTAGAACATTACTTCAAAGGAAAGGAACCTGTCTCAGTAGGTCAAACATTTCAAGTTCTGTGTCATATTAAGGTTGTTTAGTTCATAGATTATTGATTTAGGTCATGATTATTTTATCTGGCAACTAAAAATTGAGAGTTCTCTTTCATAATATTTCATTCAATGTCTCACCAGACAAATATAGTGAGACATCTCACTCATATTAATCACCTAAACGTTCTGATTGATATTTAAAGGGAATGTAAATAACACAATGTGTTTAATGTAGAGCTGATGTGTCTATGGAACAAATCTCATATCTTAATATTTTTCCTCAAAATGGTGATATACGATATAAATCTTGATATTTATAACTTATTAAATAAAGACAATTCTGGGTTTAATTTGCTGGTGCAAAATGCAAATCATATATTAACAAACTGCTGCACAATATGTGACACTTTTGGCTTTTTCTCCGATAAGAGACAGCACGTGTGAGTGAGTTCTGTAGCGTGGCATGTTTAGGTCCATCCATCTAACTCTGCTTTTAATGCAGTTATAAGTAGCAAAAGCAGCAACTCCTAAAATTAGTACTTTAATACAAAAATAAGCTGTATTTTCCTGTCATTTTGTGTAATTTTGTTGACAGTTTGTGTGTCTTTGGAGCTATTCTGTGATGTGTTGTTGTCATTTTGTTTAAGTGTCTATTGTGTCTTTGTTGTCATTTCGTGTTTTTTACGAGACATTTTGCATATTTGTCAAACTTTGTGCGTTTTGTGACTTATTTTGTGTATTATGTTGGGCTTTATATTCCTTCCAACTTCTTGAAATACAATTTTTGGGGATTTGTTTGGGGGACAAAAAAAGATCTTTTAACTATTTTTTAGTTTTTAAAGGTGCACATATTTTGTTTATTGGTAATACATTAAACACATTATTAAACACATTTTTTGTTCCCTTTAAAGATCCAGTTTTATGCTATTTTTCACACATCTCCATTTGTTCTAAGAACCCCAACAACATAATATTTGAGGTTTATTTTCCAGTGTTTCATCCTCTGAAAAGTCACTTTCTAGGCATTTCTAAAAATGGGCTGTTTTGGGGCCTACTTATGCATATTCATGAGTGGGCGTGTCTGTAGATGCAGACTTCATGCCTCGCTCTTGTGAGGGAGATCAGTGATCACAAAACAATTTTCTTTTTGCTATCCACACACTGTTGTTATTGTTTTCAGCCAAAAAACTGCACATTACAGTAAAACGTGGATATTTAAGCGGCTATTGTGATTGTGAGTCCGTCTCAGCGCTTCAGGGTGTGTTTATCGCAGCAGCAGCAGCAGCTGAGTAATTCAGCTGCTTCAAACACTTTTTTCTCCTCCTCATCTCTATTAACTACAGGAATACTGCATTTAAGGTGATAATCATTTTTTTTGTCCAACCGCTGCGTCGCATTGTGTCACAAACGCGTCAAATCAAGTCAAAGATGTTACGAGGCAATATAACTGATACTAAAAATGGAACGACTCAGCACACTGAAAAATTGCTTGCGTGGGCGTGGTTTGTAGGGGGCTTCGCTTATACTGTACCCGTGGCCGAAGTTGGATATACTCGCATTTGGTACTTTGCCCTTAGCAAAAAGTTGTATACTTGAAGTTCATTTTATTAAGTATTCTTAAGTATAAGTATAGCAAGTATACTATGGACCATGTACTTGTAGTGTACTAGACGTTTCTCAGAAACTCCTGATAACAGCTTTAACAATATAAAATATAGTATATAAAAAGTACACTTATACGGCCTCAGTTTTAGTATAAAATAATTATTCTTGTCGAACACTTGAATAAACTGCTTTTTGCTAAGGGTGCTCAGAGATGCAGGAAGGAACCTAAATAATACTTTGAGGGTGTTTTTGACAAGGAATTAACATTGTAACAAGGTTCAAAGCTTAAAAAGTTGATGTAGCATGATTCAATCTGAAACCTAGCATTAAACGTGGCCTTGAACGCCTCAGACTTCCCTGGCTTCACTCACAGACAGTAAATTGTGTCATTCCTTCAACATATACTGTCATTTTGCCTGTGAAAGGCCCATTATTCTGCCGTCAGTGAAGCCTACTGCAGCACTAATGAGCTCTGGGAGTCAGGAAGGCTGCTGCAGGCTTTCCACCTGCTCCCTGGCTCTGGCACCCATGGGAGCAGCTTTGGATCACACTGAGCATGAAGCTCTCTCGCCTCAGGAGTTCAGCCTGACGATGAACCTTGTCTGGACTTGTCAGCTTTTACAATGGAACAGAGTCCCAGCTTTACAGGTCTGGCCTGTTTTCCTCAGGGTGGCCTAGAGCGTTACATTCAATAACCAGATACATTATGTTAAGGTGAATTTATTATGTTCGTACTCATTTTATCAAACCAATAAACATTTGTCTTGGCCTCTTTATTTGCATAAAGCACTATTTTATATAGTCATAGTTTTAGTCAACTACATTTTTTAAGTGGCAATAACGAGACAATGACTAAATTAAAAAAAATTAAACAAAAAAACACTACTGTATCATAATATATTGATATTTATGTTAACTCATAAAAATGAAACCATAATTTTCACAGAGGACAAAATCCACTAAGTTTCTTTTTTTGGAAGGTATTCAATCAAAACTACTTTTGTTTTGGCGGGACAAGCCAGTAAGTTAAATTAAATGTGTTTATGTGGTGTTACATTGATCACATCTGTTTGTATTAATCTTTACAATCATTAATACCATCTTATATCAGGTTAATCAATGGTAACTGAATCTTGAGAAAAAAATATATATATACTCATGTTGTATATTTTAGGTTTTTTTGTTTATTTTTTTGAGAAAAATGTCTTCCTCCTCCACATTAAAAAAAAATGAAAAACATGAATGAAAAGGATCGAAAACATAAGTATGAACTTATAATATATCAGATTTTAATCGACTATATCAAATGATTGTAATGTCATTTAGCTGACTATAACTTAAAATTGTCCTAATGACTAAATTTTGACTAAAATTATGTTGCATTTTAAGACCATGACTGTGTTGGAAATGTTACACTCCGTACAACATACTCCAAACTCAACAAGTACATACTGTCTACTATATACTATTAGTATGACTAGGATGATGAGCGTTCCCACTGACGTATACTTCCAAGTTTCCCAAGATGCATTTGGAGCCTACAAAGACAAAAACCTTGTTCAGAGACCCTCCATTGTGCTACTGACAAAACTTCCTGTTAACTTCAAAACAAGAGCCCTGTTCATAAAACAGATTAAAAAATTCTTATAAAAGACAAGAAGAGATGCTTTTATTTTGAAAAGGGGATGTTTCAGTTTTAGTTTGAAGCCAGTCACAGGACCATTTTACATTCCACTCGCAATGCATCATGGGAAGGTTGAGTATTACCGTGCGCACTTAAAAAATGTCCCGATATAGTAATACACAGAGGTGGCAAAAGTACTAGACTTCAGTACATAAATAGAAATATAGATACTTGAATAAAAAATAACTCTGGTTAAAGTAAAAGTATTAAAGTTGCTCCCATACTTGAGTAAAAGTAAAAAAGTAAATGCTTCCAAATGTACTAAAGTAAAAAATAAAACAAATGTCCTTTTAATAATAAGACAGCAAATTCCATATCTTTTATTTTTTTTAAAGAACTTGTAGAATACTGGTACATGGAAAATATTTAAATGGGTTACTTTTGAACACCTGGAGAATGTAGCATTTATTATAGATAAAATGTGTGAATAAAATGTTTCAAGAAAAAAGAAAATAAAAATGCAAATGCTCAATAAAACCCAGAACAAGTTTAACATTTAACATTACTGTTGTTGTTTGGTCTTCTTATGACATGACGTCATCTTTGAAGGTCTTAAAAGTGACGACATCGTTATTAAAACGTAAGGAGTAAAAAGTACAGATAGTAGGCTACGGCGACGTCATGTTTCATGGTAGCCAATCAGAGCCAGTGTTTTTACACTGGCTCTGTGTGTGTGTGTGTGTGTGTGTGTGTGTGTGTGTGTGTGTGTGTGTGTCCACAGACACACACTACAGATTTGATGAATCAGCAGAGATGGTGAGCGTGGAGCAGATGAAAAGTTGTTATTTTTAAGATGGTGATACAAACACTACTTTAAATTAATTATGGTCAAAAACAATAACGTACATGTGAAGTGTTTATTATATCCAGGAGTGAAGACTTTGTCCACATCTGTTGTAAACAACTCAGATTTAATGAAGCACCTCACAACGACACATCTAAAAAATCTGAATTATTTGACATATAGCAACGTTTTTTTTTTTTTTTTTTTACAGTAACTTTCCTTAATAATGAGTTACTTTTATTATAGAGTAATTCAGTTACTAACTCAGTTATTTTTTGGAACAAGTCGTGAGTAACTATAACTAATAACTTTTTTAAAGTAACGTTCCCAACACTGTTGATGAAGCATTTGTACTTTGTTACTTGTCACCTCTGAGTATTCAATCTTTTTATATTATCTAATGTGTACGCACTACATACTAATTATGACGTCAGACTTAGTATCAGTAGTAAGTTTTCTTCTTCTTCTTCTTCTTCTTCTTCTTCTTCTTCTTCTTCTTCTTCTTCTTCTTCTTCTTCTTCTTCTTCTTCTTCTTCTTCTTCTTCTTCTTCTTCTTCTTCTTCTTCTTGCCACCATCATGTCTTTTGATGATACTCAGACCTCTGGGAACCTAAACCATCAGCCGTACATGCTGTAATTCAACCACAAACCCAAAAGTGAGAAGAATTGAAGGAGAATCCTGCTGTGCGTGAGCAGCTGTGTTACACTTACCTGTGGGCATCAGCGATAGGAAAACAAGCATCAGACTGATAACAGATCAAAACCCACATTCCTCGCTGGGCTGAGCTGAGGGACCACGCAGACCACCGGTTCTCACAGTCAGCGTGGGAGTGGGTGTGAGAGAACCTCCACTCTTTGATTTGTATCTCATGTCACCCACGGGTCGAGAGGAGAAAGCAAAAATACACATTTGACCGACTTGATTCAGTGTCAAGTCTCAGCTGAGTCTGTTTTCAATCATGTGAGGAATGGTTTGGACGCCGGAAGGCCCGGGTGCTGACAGACCACGTTGGGTCCACGCTGTGCAGGCCTGGCTGAGCAGGGCCGGACTCCTCAGCACGGGTCACCCAGCAGGCCGTGCTGTCACTGCCTTCAGCTGAGGATGACGATGATGATGGATGGAGCTGGAAATACTCCCAGAAAACTCTAGAGCACGTGTGGCACGGCCTGGCAGGTGTGAGCGCGGCGCCGACTGGAAGTCAATTACATGTAGGAATCTTTAATTACACTGATACAGAAATAAGAGCATTAGTAACACTGAACACACACACACACACACACACACACACGTAGAAACCTTTTTAGAGTTAATGGAGAGAAAAAAATGTGAACGGTTGAAATTGTCGCTTGATAGTTTGTTTTCATCTCCACTGTAAACACAGTTTTGTGCATTGCATTGTGGGACGTGGAGTCCCGTAGACCAGGGGTTCTCAACCTTGGGGTCTCGAGACACCGGGCCAGATGCCATCAATAAAACGATTATAATTTTTGAACAATTTGAGCCCATTTTTACTTATTTTTACCATTTTTCTGCCACTACACCAAACTTGCCATATTTTAACCTATTTTCATCACTTACTGTTTTTTGCTCCTTTAATGCATTTTTGCTACATTACTCCCATTACTGCCAAAGTTCCATCAAATTTCAATACATTTTCTGCACATTTTTTCCACTTTCAAGACATGTTCAGCACTTTTTCTATCTGTTCTCTAATTTAGAAATTTTAAAATAATTTCTGTGGTTTTTAAAATCCCATTTCACCACCTTTTCCACCATTTGTGCACACCTTTAACACACTCTATTTACATATTTAAGACAACTGTATACTATGGTGCAAATAATAATAAACATCCTGTATAACAGTGGATATTATTCAGATAAATATATAAATGTGGCTAACGGAGTCATAGAACAATGGACCATCATTTTGCTGACTTTATGGATGGACCCCAAAAAGTCGGTTTCTGGAACCTTTACTTTAGGGGTTCCAGGGTAAAAAAGGTTGAGAACCACTGGTCTATGGAACTCCATATCCCACAATGAAATGGGCAAAACTTTTCTGTCAAATGTCAATAAGATAGTCTTAAAAATGGAGATTAAAACAAACTTCCAAGTGGTGATTTCCACCTTTTACATCTTTTTTTTCTCTCGAGCAAATTATCTTGGATTATGAGGCGTACACTATTTTTATCTGATTAAAAAATGATAATAATCTCCAGCAGTTTTAAAATTAAAAGAGGAAAAATAATATATACACTTTGTCGTCTCGTGCAGTGAGAAAACACCGGCACCTTTACATACAGTGTATCACACTCCTAACAAGACCCTATAGAGTTAACTCTGGCTTTCCTGCGGGACACACACTAGCAATTGCTGCCTTCTTCTAAAGTCCCTAATGACAGTTAGGTCATTCCTTGTTATACTCTGGCTATCCCGGGGTTGTGATCTAACCTACAGTCCATAATAATCCTTTAAACAGATGAGTACCTCCTGAAAAACCTCTTGAGAGTGTCATACTTTTAAAACATGACCATGTATTTTATGTAAAACACATAAGATTCAAGTTACTGAAAGTATTTTATGAAACCGAGGCTGTAGATTCTCTTTTATTGTCTTTATTCCACAAATAATCCATGAAAACATACGTTCTTTGCATCACAAGCGCATGTTTAAGTCCTTGTTTTTTTTATTAAAACAAGATTAAACTCTTGATCTTTAGTGGCTTGTGTGTGTGTGTTTGTGTGTGTGTGTGTGTGTGTTCAGATCTTTCATGGGAGTCCGTAACCGTGGAGAAGTGAAAGTTCTCCCTAGCTCACGCGTTCTGGAGAGACTGCAACACTTCCCAAAGGAACCAAACCAGGCCCCAGGACAACAGACAGTGTTTAAAGTCACTATGGACTTTATAATGATAACGCTACTGCTGCTAATGTCAAGACATCACAGTTTCTACTACAATAATCAACATGGCATCACGTCAGGCTGGATAAACGACTGTGCAACAAGTCAACAAGCTAGGCTCTATGAAATGTTGAGGTTTCATTTATTCAGAAAACTGTTTTTTTTTTTTAGAAAAATGTACTTTGATCTTGTGACACGTTTGCCTCAATAAATGAAATCTCAACATTTTGTTCAAAAAGAAGAAAAAAAGAACTTGCTGAAATTTATACGCAGAAGTCAAGGACACATCAAAGCAATCAGCCGACACCTCTGAAGAAGACTGGCAGTTGACAGTCAAAACTTATAATGCTAAGGCTAGTCTGGCTAGCTTAATAATTCCAGCAAGTTAATTTTGTCTTCTTTTTTAATAATATGTTAAGGTTTCATTTATTCAGACAACTGTTTTTCAGGAAATGTACAAGTCACGGACACATCAAGACGATCAGCAGTTGCCACTGAAGAAGACTGGCAGTTGATAGTCGAAACATGTCAAGAGATCAAAGTACATTTTCTGAAAAAATGTTGTCTGAATAATAGAAAACCATAACATATTATTTAAAAAAGACAAAATGAACTTGATGGAACTATTGCTAAACTTTTTTTCAGAAAATGTACTTTGATCTCCTGACATGTTTCGACTGTTAACTGCCAGTCTTCCTCAAAGGCGTGTGCATCTGCTGATCACTTTTATGTGTCCCTGACTTCCGCATATAAATTCCAGCAAGTTTTTTGTCATATTTTTGAATAAGCAGACGCCTCTGAAGAAGACTGGCAGTTGAAAAGAGATCAACATACCGTTTTATTCCAAATTAACTTGCTGGAATTATTACCTGGAAATCAAGGACACATCAAAGCGATCAGTCGATGCTTCTGGAGAAGACTGGCAGTTGACAGTCGAAACTTATAATGCTATGGCTAGTCCAGCTAGCTTAATATTTCCAGCAAGTTCATTTTGTTTTCTTTTTGAAAAATATGTTAAAGTTTCATTTATTCAAACAACAGTTTTTCAGGAAATTTACTTTGATCTCCTGACACGTTTTCAGGTGTCAATTGCCGGTCTTCTTCAGAGGCATCTGCTGATTGCTTTGAAATGTCCTTGATTTCCACATAATAATTCCAGCAAATTCATTTTGTCTTTGTTTTAATTAATATGTAACGGTTTCATTTAATCAAACACATTTTTTTCAAGAAATTTAGAAAAAGAACTTGCTGGAATTTTTATGCAGAAGTCAAGGACCCATCAAAGCAATCAGCAGATGCCTTTGAAGAAGACTGGCAGGTGAAAGTTGACAAATGTCAGAAGATCAAAGTACATTTTCTGGCAATCAGTTGTCTGAATAAATTCAAACTTAACATGTTTTTCAAAAAGAAGCCAAAAAGAACTTGCTGGAGTTATTATGCGGAAGTCAAGGACACATCAAAGCGACCAGCAGACGCCTCTGAAGAAGACTGGCAGTTGCCATTTAGATCAAAGTAAAAAAAACATTTAAAACAGTTGTCTGGATAAATGAAACCTTAACAAATTATTCAAGAAGAAGACAAAAAGAACTTGCTGGAATTATTTAGCTAGACTAGCTAGCTTTTGCATTATTAGCACCGACAGGTGAGGTAAAAGTTTTTAGTGTCCCAGAATAAAAGGCTACAAAGCTGGTGTCAGTGGAGACTTTCTGCTAATCAACAACAACGCTGCTCTTTTTGACAATATTTAGCTTAGCAACCATTAGCCAACGTTACTAAGGCATGGGGAACATATTGATTATTTTGCACTAAAATGTTTCCCTATGATGTGGTTTTTTACTCGTAGTGATGTGGAATATGAACAGGAAGTCAAATTTTCTGATGCTTGTTAAAAATGAAGGCTGAACTAATTGTTGCCATTAGCAAGAAAACATTTACCAATAACAATTTTCCTCTTGTGATGAATATACAGAATAATTGAGGCTCTGCTCTCACGGTAAGACATTTTTTCCACACTCACAAAGCTATAAAATCAGATGAAACCAGAGAATGTTAGGTGTGAAATGTGGAATGATTTTCAAAATAAAAGTATTTTACCTAAGAAGACATTGAGTAGGGCTGTGTAAAAAAAAAAAGAAAAGAAAAGAGAGCTGGGTGGTTTCATACCACTGGCTACAGTCTGGGTTGAATTAGTGGACAAGTGACTGTTTTTGGTAATCGTTGTTTTCACGTCTTGTCCAGGGATGTTTTACAATTTAATGAAATGGTCCGGGTTTCCCAGGGACCCTGAACGCATCTAGGGGAACACGTTAATTTAAAGAAAGTGTCTAGAGATACGTTAAACGTACGACCAGACCTTTTCTACATAAGCGTAATGTGCCTGATGTGTGGTCTAAAACGTTTGACTCAAGGATTCTTCTTTCCGCTGCCGTGGGTTTGAATCCCACTTTTGACATATATTTTTTTTTTCATTTTAACATATTTAACATGGCAAATACATATATGACAAAAATAAACATTTGAGGGTATTTCCTGGGTTAGGCTTAGGGCTAAAATAAAAGGGTTAGCAGGGTAGCTAAAAATAAATGTGAGCTAAAATAAAACTGACGTAACTTTAAGTCACATGGTGCATTACGGTAATTAACACGTGACGGATACTAAAGTCCAAGAGAAAGAGAGAGAGATTAAAATAGACCAAATAACAATGGATTTAATTGAAAAGGTATTATTATTATTATTGAGGACAGATTGTTAAAGTGCATAATAAGATTTTTGATTTTTTTAAAAAGATAAATATTAATTTTCAAACCTTATTGACAATAACATACTGTCTTATCTCTGATAAATGGAGACTGGAATGCTGTCAAAAACTTAAAGACAACTACGACTTAGAAAGTCAAGACTTTTATCTGTGATAGAAAAACAGCAGAGGAAGACGACCCTGATTTAATTAAACATTTTGATTGACGCATACTAATCTAAACTAAACCAGATATTGATTACCTTCTCCTGTTTCCAATCATTCACTGGCTTTTCCACTTTTTAACGTTGACTCCAACTGGGAAAAAGAAGCAAAAATAACCATTTCAGAAGATGATTGGCATTTGAATTTTCGTGGAAAAACATAATTTGATTTTTTTCATCAGCTCAAAAATATAAACATCTTCAGAAAGGTCAGTCAGGTTCTGGACGGTGTTGGAGAGAGTGTGGAAAACGCTTCCATGTTTTCTGGGACTGCCCGACTATACGACCTTACTGACGCGACCATAGTGGGGGAAATTAAATCATTAATAGGCTTTGAGATTAATTATGATTTTTGTACAATTTATCTTGGTAATATCACCCCCTAAATTAATGTTACGGAAAAATATTTGATTAAAATAATGTAAATAACCAGTAAAAAAAAAGAAGATGGCTATGAAAAGAGGAGTGGATTGAAATATATAATGTGGAAAAAGGGACTTTTTCCTTGAACATGCGCATGGATAAATTCACTATATACTGGAGGTAATGGACTGTTCATCTTGAATAAATGGCCCCTCTTCACAACAGGATGTTATATATGTAACTATTGTGTTTTGTTGTTTGCTTCAGTGGGATGCTTCCTAAAGTCCTGTTCAATGCACTCGCCCAATGCTTTTTGTACACTTACTGTATATAAAAAGACATCTGCCTGGTTTTGATGTAGATCAAAGACTACGGACAAGTGGAACAAAATGGATAAAAGTGTTCCTAAACCCTGGATCTAGCACTATCTCTAGAAATATTCCTCCTGCCTATTTCTTCCCGTCCATCCTGGCTTTTTTTTGTGCGTTTTGTTTCTTGTTTTTTTGATGGTTGTAAAATAAATGACTTCACAACAATAAAGTAAAAAAAAAAAAACTACTATTTTGTATTTTGCCGTTACACGATGGATTCAAGAAAACGTTGAGTACTTTGTTAGTATGACGAGGTCGGCCCAAATGAAAATATGGTCATCCTAAAGATCAAGAACCATGTGGTCTTCACCCAGCCAATCAGGATCAGAGAACATGTGATTGGGACATTTGACCAATCAGCAGAGACCTGGGAGGCCTCCAACTTCCTGTTTTCTCTGAAGTCAGAAAAATGTGGTCATGTGGCTCAACTTACAGAAACATCTAAACTAACCTTGGTAAGTAGATTTTTTTTAGTTATCTAGTTGTACTAAGTGAGGAAATATGTGTGAAATTACTGGATTATTAATGTGGGCGCCATATTTGATCACCTACAAATGAGTCAGTTTGGTGTGATTCATTTTAGACTAACAGGTACTTTGTACATCTTCTTTACAAATAAGGCAACAAAACTTAAGATGTTATGTTTTAATGTTGCCAATTTTTTTCATAACATTATAAAACCTGCGTTACAGTGATTCAGACGATGTTTTATCTTTTTTTATGTATTCATTCTGAAGCTATAATTAGGAAATATGTGTGATTTTGAGCGTTGGTTACCTAATAATAGTTCTGATGCGTTTAAATGCATCTGTTTTGTTTGGTACCAGAAAAAATATTTAAATGGTGTTTAAACGTATGTAGCCTGTGAGTAAAATAATTACAAGATCTATTAAATGTTTATCAGGCTGGAGTAAGTAATTGTTTATTTACTATTATAGCTGGTGTCATTATTATTTTTATGTCATTATTTAGTGATGTAAATGTTTTTGATAATATTTTATTTAAGTTTGCATTATTGGTGCATAATATATATTTGAAATAATACTATTGAAGCCAATGTGTATTATGTTTTTTTTTTTTTCAACCTAATTACAGTAACGTGAGCACTTTTCACCTCTGGAAATAACCATATTTGTTTAAAATTTCTGACTACTGTAGATTATGATATTTTATGATGAATTACAACATGTATTAATATTTCTAATGTCTTATTATAATTTCTGATGGAGTAAGGTCATTAACCCTCAGCAGACTCAACCACCATAAATAAGAAGAGTTGATGTCCAACAATCAATAGCGTTTGCTGGCTCTGGTTTCATTTCCCAGTGTTTTTCACATGGTCCTCTGTTCTAATAATACGCCGTCCGTCCTAATCACAGGAACCGACTCAAGGCTAGGGGTGCATGCCTTTGCACATGGCAGCACAAATTAAAATGTCTCCTGCCACTCGGCCCTCTAATTCCCTGGCACTATGCCCCAGCCTGTCCCACGAATTACCACCAGATCTTCATATGGAGCGGCCAGCATGGGGGCCGCTCAGCTTTTTGACACCAGCTCCTCCCAGAACTCTCCCAGTCAATAACCCAGTGGTTCAGAAAACACACACGTGGTCCAGCACAGAGCACCAGCCTCATAATGTCGTTAGAGGAAACAGTTAAACCATTAAAGGAGAGTTCCAGTTGAGACCAAAGAGAAAGTGTAACTCTAATCATTATTTTATCTGTATTTCCCTGTTACAATACAATTAGTTTACTTTTATTATTGCATTCTGTTCCTTTAGCATGTTTTACATCATCATCATAGAGCTCATCTTGTTCAGTTCAACTGGTGGTTTTTTCTGGACAAATGCAAATACACAACTGGCTTAACAAACGTCCAAAAATCAACAAAAACACTCAAAAGTACAAAAATGCACAAAATGAATCCAAAGATACAAAGAGACACAAAATGATAAAAGGAATACAGAAAAGGAAAACAGACGAGCGCAAAACAGCTGCAAAACTATTAAACATGTCAACAAAAATACAGAAAATGACAAAACAAACACACAGAAAGACAAAAAATACACAAAATGAAAACTAAAAATGAAAAAAATGGCTCCAACAAAATGCTTCAACAAAAATACAGAAAATAACACAAAACGACAAAACAAATACACGAAAAAACAATAAAAAAGCACAAAATCACTACATAAATACAAAAAATCTCTAGAGAAATACAGAAAACAACATTAAAAATACACAAATGACAAAACGAATACACAGAAAGACAAAAAAAATGCACAAAAAAAAATATAAAAGTACAAAATGACTCCAAAGATATTCAATATTGTAACAAAAATACAGAAAATAACATTAAAAATATACTAAACGACAAAACGAATACACAGAAAGACAAAAAAAATGCTCAAAAAAAAAAAAGAAAAAGCACAAAATGACTCAAAAATTCAAAAAATGTCTAGAGAATTACAGAAAATAACAAAAATACATACAGTAATTATAGTAATGACTAAAAACAAACACACCAAATGACAAAACAAACAAAAATGCACTAATGACTCGAAGAACATACAAAACTTCAAGAAAAACACAGGAATGGACAAAACCATTTATTTGTTTTTTTTGTCTTTAATGATTTCTAAGCTTTTTTTTTTAATAATAAACATTTTCCAGTTAATCATCATAAATCAGATTAAAGTAAACACTGGACTGAGATGGAGTTAAACATGGAGACCAGGACAAACTAAAAACACTAGTGTTGTGGGGTTTTTTTTCTTTTCACAGACGTAAATGTGTGTAACCACAGCAGAGTTTAGATAAACGTCTCAGCTCCAAACACTGGACCAAACTTTGTTAGCGTCAGCGTCCAGTGCTCAGTGCTGTTGATGGTGTTGTTTTCAAATGTCCTGCTGCTACCACGTTCACGCCCACACACAGCCTGGATGCATATTATTAGTGCCGCAGCTCAGGTAAACGATATGTTCCAGGGTAATAAAAAAAAAAAAAGGTAAACAAGCCTAAAAACAGGCCGTGGCAACAGAGCTGAAGAGCGGGAACACGGAATCAAATGAAGTGATGAATAAGTGAATGACTGAGTGAATGCTGCAGGATGTGTGGGACTCACAATAAACCATTTTAAACTTAAAGCTGTGTTTTAAAGAAGGATTTAGAAACAAACGTGATTCCCTGTTTCCTCCGTGTCAACGTATCACTGTCAGAGCAGTTACACCGGATTTAAATACAGAGGTTTTTAAACTCTTTTTGGCCACAGGAATCATCAAATCTTTCAACGTTTCAACTTAAATATTTCTTTTAGAAATGAACAAAAGTGAAAATAAAGTGAAACTGGTCAGAGTATCCATTTATTCTCCCATAATTTAATATTGTATAATTTCACTAATTTAAGCATTAACACTCATCAATTACTGCATTCTTTCCTTCCTGCTTTTTCTGCAGCAACAGTGTTGTTTTTGGTTTGAATTATGGATTTTAATTCTTCATATTTTTAAAGAATTATTCCTCAATTGTGACATAAGTTGTTCTGCAAAGTTTATCTGTGATTGTGATTGGTCTGACACTGAAATCATCTGGGTTAAGTGAACGTATTGATATCCTGCTTCATAGCACAGCTGCTCTCTGACGGAGCATGTTTGGTTAGGTGAAGCTAACGGAGAGATATCCAGGATATAGTTATCCAGCTTCATAGAACAGACCCTTGGAGTCATTTTTATTTATTTGTGCTGTGATTTTAATTATTTTTTCTGTTATTTTCTTCAGTTATGTATTTTTGTCGCCATTTTGTAAACATTTCAGTGTAAGTGTAATTTGAGTCGTGCAACTTTTGGTTGATCTTATGTATTTCTGTCGTCATTTGATGTCATATTTGTTGTTACTTTTAATTTTGTGTCTGTTTTGTTAGAAAAAAAACATTTCTTGAGTCATTTTGTGTGTTATTGTGCTCGTTTTGTAAATGTCTCTGTTCTTATTTTGTGTGTTTTTAGTTTTTGGTTAAATTTGTGCATTTCTGTTTTTAGTTTTTTTGTAGGATTTTTGTTGTCGTTAAAATTTCTATTAATTTTATTGTCTTTTTGTGTCATTTTGTGCATTTACTTGCTGTATTAAAGGCTAAATTGTGCAGGGAAAAAAGTACTATACATATTACAGTATTTAAAGCAGGGGTTCTCAACTGGTCTCACCCTGCGACCCAATTTTGCCACTGTCATTAAATTGCGACCCACTTTTTTTTTCTTTTAACAATTCAACCAACCAAATTTAATCTTATTAATCCATAGAATCTTTTTTTTAAACATGAATCTATATATTTGCCTGTGCAACAAGCATTTCACAACAGGCCTGTCAAAAGAAAAGTTTATTTCAAAATAAAAGACAAGTCCAACCTAACCTGAGAGACTTTAAATATTTTATTTTTGATCAGCTGTCCGCGACCCACTTAGTACAGGTCCGCGACCCACTTTTGTTTCCCGACCCACCAGTTGAGAATCACTGATTTAAAGCACACAAAATGAGTCCTTTCAACCAAAATCACAACATAGACAGATCTTCCACACACAGAATGTTTGATATTGAAGAATTGAAGGATGATATTATATTTTAAATAAATACTGTATCATTATGCTGTCAATTCCTCTTTGTATCTGTTTAGTAAAAGGTTAAGTTGGTTCAGGTTAAACCATTGTTGAATATTTTCTGCTGCTCTTAGTGTTGTATTACTTTGTGCACCCTCCAGCTATATATACTGTACACGCCCTTATATCGACTTCCTGAAGGAAGGCGGTGGAATCTGTTATATAATAGTAGTGATGGGTCACTAAGGACAGAGGAAACCTCTGTGATAAGATGCTGTGATAAACATCAGACAGACTCTGCACTGGGATCACAACGCTTGTGTTTATTTCTGCTCTTTCGTTAACGTTAACGTTTTTAAAACTGTAAAAAAAATTACTGTTCAAACGTTTGTTTCTGACTCCAACAATAACAATGGATTTGTCATTTGTCAGCAAATGGTCATGTGATTTCAACTTTGGAAAGGTTTTGCGCATTGCATTGTAGGATTTTGAGTTCTGTAGAACAATGCAAAGAAAATGAACAAGGGGGTCATTTAAAAAAAAAAAAAAAAAAACCTTGATTATGGGCGTGGCTCCTAGAGTAATTAAGACACGCCTAGTCACAGTAGCCCCGCCCCCACAGCACTGCACAGTTCCACATGGAGCTGTCAATCAAGGAAACCTAGTCCCTCCTCCTATCTTTCTTAGGAGGGGTGGGGCCAACAGTGACGGTTAGTGATGTCACTGATCTAATATCGCGTTCGTTCCACCCATGGAGGGCATTTTACAACTAAAAACACTCAATTTAAATACTTAAATGTGAAGAGTGGGACTAGGATCAATAAACTACATTACTTCATATCTAATCATTTATGTTTTCAGCAGAGAAAAGTGGTTTTAGGGTGTGTACGTACACTTAAAAGCTACTTTTAACGTGACACTGGATGTATTTCATAAATAAACCATCACATCGGCTTTTCAATATCGATAGAAAAACCAATATTGATGTCAAACGCTGTCACATTGTATCATATCAGTGAATAATATCAACACCCTTTTTTTTTTTTATATTTTTTTTTTGTGTTTCTTCCCCAAACCTGACAGTAGCTGTGTTGTAAATGTCATACAAAGTCTGATGTTAAAGTTAGTTTGTAGTGCGTTTACATTAGAAAGTATAGAAAGGTTGAGTACGTGAGAAATACCCAGATGTATACTATATGGGGACATTTTTTTAACGTATGCACACTAGACATACGTCCCATGATGCATTGTGAGCAGAATGTAAAAACGAGCTTCAAGCTAAAAATCAAACATCTTTTCAAAATAAAAGCTTCTTTTCTTGTCTTCTATTAGTTTTTTTAACTCTTTTGTAAATAGGGCTGTTGTTTTGAAGTTAACCAGAGACAATGATAGCCTCAGTGGTTTTTGTCGTTGAAGTTTTCAAATGCATCTTGGGAAACTTGGAAGTATACTTCATTGGGAACACTCATCATCCTAAGCATACTAACGATACTTTTGGTATATAGTAGACAGTATATACCATAGACTGTAAAAAGAATAGATGGGACAAGCTCCCCAGTGGAGTGAAGCTTTTATTTTTAGACCTCCCCCTGCTGACTGGCTGCAGTATAGGTCATAAGCCCCGCCTCCTCATTGATTACAGACGGGACGTGGGTCAAAGTGTAAAGTTAAAATACTCGTCATATAATCATTAGTTCTTATAACCCTACATTGTGCTCAAGTTCTCATTTTTCTGTGAAATTTGTTTTAAATAAGTTATTTGAGGTTGAAAAACGGGATTTTACGTCATATGTGACGATGATTGACAGCCGCGGGTCTTGCGTAGCTCTCTTTGGGAATAGCAGTTACGTAACTAGATATTAGAGTGTAAATATATGATGGTTTAGTACTAAACTCTATGATCTGAACAAGACGTTATGTTTCTTACTTATGTTGTTGGAGTAGCTGAGCTGCGTAGCTCATCAAGGTAATACGCTAAATGGGCGGGGCGTGTTACCAGGGCTCCTCCTATTCTGTCCTTTTTTTCATCATGCTTTGTTTGTAATCAATTTTTCCGTAAAAGGCAACATAGGAAGACGGTATATAAACATATAAAAAGCACAATAAGTAGAGCTGGGCAGTATATCGAGTTTCAAGATATATCGAGTTTTCTATTTTGGCGATATAAAAAAAAATGACAATATCGAGATATATCTATATTTTTTTAACCTGTTATTTATACAATCGCACAGTGCAAATCACATCATAAAAGTAGTGAATATTATTCTCAGAATACAGTCAAACAGTGTCCTTTACAATTTGTACATATTTCGGAGATAAATATTTTTATTGCTTTATTTTGTATTAAACGCTCTACTTCTCACAACAGCATGAAAACAAGTCACACGACAGAACTCACTCACACGTGCTGTCCCTTACAGGAGAAAAAGCCAAAAGTGGCACATATTGTGCAGCTGTTTGTTAATAAATAGGCATGTGTGGCATCAGGAAATTTCAACCCAGAATTATCTTTCTTTGAAGACTATTGAGTGAAAAACTGTTGAGATTGATATCGTATGTCGCCGTTTTGAGAAAAAATATTGACATACGAGTTTTGATCCATATCGCCCAGCCCTAGTCAGTAGTGATTTATACACACAGAACAAAGTGCAACATTTAAATCAATACACTGAAAACACAGTTTAATGTAATACTTCTTTGAAGCAAAACCAAATCTAAATTGTCTAATGAGAGGCTGAATGTGATTCCTGTGCTCTGTAGACTTACCTCACTCCTCCTCTTCCTCTGTCTGTGTTTTTACTTCATCTGGCCTTTTCACTTCTTTCTCTCTTTGTCCTCACGTAACTTTTTACCATTCAAACTTCAATATTTACATCCCGTGTGCCTTTTGGGACCTTGTTTATTCACCAGTGAGCTGCTGTGTGACTTTTACTATCAGTGTGGAGGAAATACCAGGAGTGGCGTGCCAGCAGCTAACCACAGGTCCAGGCTGGGCGAAGAGGGCCACTCTTCATGTAAATTGTGGAATATGGCAAAGCGTCGCCAAACCGAGCCGACGGCTACAAATAGACTCACATTGCATGTAGTGACAGCTCTGGGCAACACAAAGGCTAAGCTGTAGAAAGCATTTTGCCTGTTTTGTTGTAGTGTGTGTGGTACAGAGAGCTCTTGTTATTGTTTCTGGAGTTAGTCATGAGATATTATACCAGGATGTCAAGTTCAACCCACGACGCACCAGAAACAAATGCTCCCAATTTCAGCTTCAATTCTTCTTCCATTTATTGCAATTACAAATCAATTACAATCATTATTATACGCCGTAAAGACAAGTACAATTATGTCCACAATTACTAAATGTCAATTACAACTTTACTAACTTTTATTCAAATGTATTTGTACAGTGCATTTCATACACAAGGCAATTCAATGTGCTTTACATGATTAAAAGTGCAACAGAAAACATTTAATAGTTTAAAAATCAATTGGAACATTTGAATTAGCAGTAAAAACATTTAAAACCATCAGTAAAAACATTTGAAGTCAGCAGTAAAAGCATTTAAAATCATTTAAAATCAGTCGTAAAAATATCTAAAATCAGTAGTAAAACATTTAAAATCAGCAGCAAAACATTTAAAATCTTCAGTAAAAACATTTAAAAACATCAGTAAAAACATTTAGTCAGCAGTAAAACATTTAAAAACAGCAGAAAAAACATTTAAGACCAGCAGTAAAATCATTTAAAATCAGTAGTAAAAAATATTTAAAATCAGCAGTAAAAACATTTCAAATCTTCAGTAAAAACATTTAAAATCTTCAGTAAAAACATTTAAAATCTTCATTAAAAACATTTGAAATCAGCAGCAAAAGATTTAAAATCTTCAGTAAAAACATTTAAAAACATCAGTAAAAACATTTAAAAACAGCAGAAAAAACATTTAAGACCAGCAGTAAAATCATTTAAAATCAGTAGTAAAAAATATTTAAAATCAGCAGTAAAAACATTTCAAATCTTCAGTAAAAACATTTAAAATCTTCATTAAAAACATTCAAGATCAGCAGCAAAACATTTAAAACCAGCAGTAAAAACATTTAAAATCTTCATTAAAAACATTTGAAATCAGCAGCAAAAGATTTAAAATCATCAGTAAAAACATTTAAATATAACATTTAATATAGTTTTGTCATTTATTTTATGTCATTTTTTCCCCCCAAGTCTATTTGTGAATTTTTGGTCGACATTTTGTCTTTTACTGTCATTTTGTGTATTTTTGGGATTTATCTTCTGCATTGACTTTAGGGGCCGCACACAATTACATTGAGGGCTGCATGTGGCCCCCGGGCCGCCAGTTGCCCAAATCCACCTTAACTCTTCTAACCTTTACCACCTGTATGAGTTTGAAAATTCACTGACAGGTAGTGGGACAACTTAATATGAAACATATTTTAATATGTGTTTCATTTTGTGCGGCTCCCCAAAGTAAATGCATAAAACAACTCCATAAACACACAAAATAACACATGAAAACATTTAAAATAATACACAAAATGACAACAAAAATAAATAAAATGTAGGACAACAAAAACACACAAATGACTCCAGTAACTCACAAAATTACATAAAAACATACAATGACTCCAAAACACACTAAATTAAAGAAAAATACATAAAAAATAGACAAAATAACAACAACACATACATATATAACTACAAAAATGCACAAAACTACAAGAAAAACACAAAAAATGACTACAATAATGCACAAAACAACCTAAAAACATATAATATAAGACAAAAACACAAAAAATGACTCCAAAACACACTAAACTTAATATGAAACATTAAACAGGAACAAGCGGGTCTGAAAATGGATGGATGAATATTTTGATATTTGTTAACTACTTACTGTATGTGTAAGCCATAGACCTGTTTTGTGGTTAATTAAATTGTAATTGAAAGTTTTTATTGAATTTTCATGGTAATTACAATTTAAAAAGTCAATTCTCTTAACTTAATTCCAATTAAATTACGATTGCAAAGGCGACAGATTCTTGAAATTACAATTATAACTATGCCATAAATAGAATTACTTCTCAATTACATAATTGACTCCAACCCTGGTTTTTACTCTGTTCTGTTTTATTTCCTTACATCGTTTGAAACACGCTGCACAATGGATTTACATCCATTACTGTGACAGATATGAAAATAATGTCAGAGGTAGTTTTTACTGTGAGGAGTAAAAGACGGAACAAAGGCAGCGCGGAGCAAAGACTGATGGGGAATGTAACTCATGTAGAAGCTGAAACCATATGGGAATAATAGGTTCCACTGATGCATAAATTAGAGTAAAAGAGGAGCAGCGACAGCCAGCTGCTCGTTCAGTAAACTCTACGTTAAAAAGAGAGAGAGAGAGAGGCAGGAGAAATGGAGTGAGTGGATCATGTGTGTGATGGTTGTTGGGTCTAATATCGCTGCTGCTGCTGCTGCTGGAGGTCAAACCAGGACACAAATCACACCTCAGACTAAGCCTCCACTTCATCCACATCTGGTTCTTTTTCAGTCACTCTCTGCATCTGTTTCCACGCATTTCTTCTTCTTCTTGATCTTTGCTCCCAATTTTTGTAGTAAAATGTCTTCCAACTGATCTGTTGAGAAGCATGCAAAGTATTTCCTTAAAACCATAAATGTTTTACTTGTGTGCGTGTGCGTGTGCGTGTGCGTGCGTGCGTGCGTGCGTGCGTGCGTGCGTGTGTGTGTGTGTTTCATTACAGGATTTGATCAGTAGGAATATTGCTCAGGGTTTGAGTGTCAATAGTTTAGATCATACATAGGAAACTGGCGGCCCCGGGGGCCACATGTACAGTATATGCTTAAAACAACTCTATAAACACACAAAACAACAAATAAAAAACATTCAAAATAAGAGACAAATGTAAATAATGATTTAAGGGGTATACTACAAATCTATATTACTTCTTATCGCGCTAAATTCCGGGATTTGATCAGCGTGTCCTGGACTACAAATCTTGCTGGAGCTTTATCACTGTGGCTATTAATGCTGAACGGCTAACCTGGTCGTGATCAGGTTTTCTCTGGCTTGGATGTTAGCGAGTCCTAAAGCCCCGCCTCCTGACCAATCAGTTCTCGTAGAAAACAACCTGACCATTGTTAAATGATACTGGTTGGTGCAAATCTGACAGCTGAGTTTATAAAGAAGATTATTAATTATAAATTAATCCTTTCATTTACTGATGACATCTTTCAGGAAATATATAGATTTATATGTGATGGACTGATCTACAGTCAGCTGATGAAGTCTGTGTGCGCGGACGGCTGAAGTCATTCATTCATTCATTCATACGCTGGTGCTGACATCATCAGCAGGAACATTCACAATGTGCTCTCATCTCAGTGTGTGTGATAGAGTTCTACTTGAACAGAAACACGTGTGTGCTGTAATAAAGTTTAACTGCAGAGCGCTGTCCGTTTATCATTCAATGGATTAATGTCATAAATAATCTTGCGCTGTTGTGCATTAACAGTATCAGCAGTTTCCTGCCTAAGTTCTTTCATTCCTGCCTTTTCTGTAACAGTGTTGTTTTGGTCTGAATTATGGATTTTAATTATTCATCATTTTAAACTTCAGCAACCTGGTCGGTACCAAGTTATGAAGTGGATCAGATCTGAGCGAGTATAAAAGCTAATAAAATACACAAATTTAGGCCAAAAACAACTAAGATGACAACAAAAATACACAGAAAAATATACAAAATACACAGAAATAACTACAAAAATACACAAAACGACAAAAAACATACACAAAACCCCTTGTTCTTCAAAATGATAACTATAAAATATGATAGATATGCAAAATGACAACAAAAATACTCAAAACAACAAAAGCATACAAATGACCCCAAAACTTACCAAATTAAATAAAAACACAAAAAGACACCAAAGAGGAAGACATAAAAACATACAATAACAGACAAAAACACACAATGACTCCAAAAAATACACAAAAAACACTTGAAAGAACAGCAAAATACACAAACATAGGCCAAAAACACTCAAGACGACAACAAAAATATGCAAAATAAAAACAAAATACATAGATAAAACTATGAAAATGCACAAAACAACAACATAAACACACACAAACTCTTTGTTGCAGCCTGTATTAATGCTCAGATCGCTCATCATCTTAATGCTGACATGAATATTGTGATAAAAGTTGTCCATCTCTGTCATAGATTTTATAGTGACCATATACACACTGTACCTGATGTAAACCAGAAACCCAAGTTGAACAAAGAGGAGCCATTGCTCACCAAAGAAGGATTTGGTTAATCTAAAGAAATAAGAGGAGCCAAACTGAACGACACACGCTTTAATCCAGTGTTAACCAGTGAGTCAACAAACCAGTATCCTGGAACCAAACGGGGAAAAACCAGAGCCACGAAGAGAAATGTTGGATTTTATGGTTGAGATCAGAAACATGGGGTGGAAAAAAACAATCAACTAGAGGTAGCACTTATACACCCACCAGAGACGTTAATGTTAAAGTACACCCCAAGGTTTTTACTGACCTGTCACTGGGGGGAAATTAAAAAAGGCCTTGATTATGGGCGTTGCTCCTAGTGTCACAGTAGCCACACCCCCACAGCGCTGCAGTGCACAGTTGTTTACCTTGGATTTCAACTGGATGCGTGTTTGTTCAGAAACTGCTCCGCAGCGTAACTGCAGCGCAATCTTCAGTCCTTTAATCCCCCCAAACCTCCGGTTCTGCTGCGTATCTGTTATAATAATTCATGTGTAATCACGCGATACGTATGTGATTCAACCATGGATAAATGGATAATTTATATGTGAAATATCATTTTAAAAGTGCTCGGATCGGGCCAACCATGGTATCAACAGAAAGGTCTGCCCCCTCTTCCCAAGTCTGAATATGTGCTTGGTTTTCGGGTATATTCCGATATGCGTCTGCTAGAGCCAAAACGCACAATTTTTGGGCCGAAAAAAAAGTTAGTTTTTTCGAAAATGTGGCATCAGTGGACAGGTTTTATTCCCGAGTCCGAATATGCACTTGGTTTTTGGATAGAGTCAGAAATTGGCCCCTGGAGGTCCAGAAGGTCTGTGTTTTTCTCTACCAGGGATAACCTCTGTCAATGGATGGAGTTACGATCCGCCTTAAACACGGAGTATTTTATTTTGAAAATAATATGGATATTTTATTCTGTGTCGGTGCACTACTTCCTGTTTCGGACAGGTTTACTTTTGTTAAATTGCTGCAGCACAGCTTCAGCATCCAGCGGAAAATATAAGGGCTGCATATTTGCTCCGAGGGCTCCAGCATGACTCAGCAGTTACGGTGCCGTGCTGGTGCAGCTTCGGAGGCGGTGGAACATTGACACATTGACTTGAAGTTACGCATCCAGTGGAAATCCAGGGTTACATTTGTTGCTGTAATTTAATAATATGTTAATATACTTCCAGAATTTCATTAGGCGCTTATGGCCACTCTGTTCAGCACCTGCTCTCCCATAAAAAAGCTAATGGGGTGTTCTACTCAGGCAATCTTAGTAAATCATATGATGTAAATACCCCAAAACACATTCAATGACAGGAAAAATAGCCAAAAAACTTGAACAAAAAGAGAAAAAATATTACTCTAAAAAATATACAAAAAACTACATGAAACAAAAACAATAATACACAAAATAACTGTGTAAAAACACACAACGTGACTATAAACCAAAAACTGAAAAGTATACAAATAAAACAATACACAAACATTTTAGAAAAATATACTAAATAATGAAAACACACAAAACCAGAAAAACATACAAAATTACTCTAAAAAAAATTACAGAAAAAAACATGAAAAGAAAACATTAATACTCAAAATTACTTTGTTAAAACACACAAGGTGACCATGAATCAAAAACTGAAAAGCATACAAATAAAACATAAAGAAAATATACTAAATAACAACAAAAAATGACTCTTACAAAATTACAGAAAAAAACAAACTTCATAAAGTACACAAATTACTTCATAAACACACAAGACAACTATAAATCAAAAACTGAAAAGTACACAAATAAAATAATACACAAAAATTATAGAAAAATATACTAAATAACAATGAAAAACACACAAAATGAGGGGGAAAATGTACAAAATCACAACAAAAATACACAAACCTCCTCAGATTGGTCATTATTCTAAATGTGGACATGAATGTTGATCAAACATTCACACTTTAGTCGCCTAGAATGAGATTAAAGATGCACATCTCTGATAGAAATGCTCATTCACGCCTGACGTTTGACAGAATACAGCAACATTTAAATCAGCAATGACATGAAACAAGGCCAAAACATAGCAGAATCAAAGAAAAAGTGACGCACACACACGCACACACACACACACACGATCTCCTGGAAGATACAAAACTCATGAGTGTTTTATTTTGTGTGGTTTTTTGCATTTTAACATTTCTAGCTGCTTTAAAGCCGTGCCACAGTGCATGCGTGCGTGCGTGCCTGAGCTTTATTCAGTGGACGTTTCCAAAAAACTCTGGGCTGAAACACATTATCGAGTTATTAGATTTTTTTCAAGTGAATAATTGATTCCTCAAGTCTCCGTTTCATTCAATTAAAAGAATATTTAATCATTTTATAGAATTTTTTTTAAAGGGATAAATATTCTCCGCACCGGCTTTATCTGGAATAGATTAAGTCTAATGGACTAACAGGTTAATAATAGATCAAAACTAGATGAGATGTGTGTTTGTCTACCAGTCCAGTGGTTTAAAAGTGTTGTTTAAGATGATCCTAGATGTGACACTGAAACACTGAATATTAAACTATTTCTTCTTCTTCTAAAATCACTACTCTTCTGTTGTTCATGAACGGATCTGGATGAAATTTGGTAGCTATAGTCTATAGATGTGTAAGCATCGACGTTCGAATCCCAATTTTTGAATTGGAGTCAAATATTACGACGGTTGGTGCTACCGAATCATTGGCACATACCAATATATGAATGGGCCCCATAACCCCATGCATGTCACGGTAGCAGCCGGGGCCCCCGGGGGCCCCATTTTCCAAATGACTACTTCTCCATTAGTTCTTGTTAGATCTGAAAGCAGTTTGGTGTGAATACTCTATGAATGAATATGATTAGACGCTCTGAGCCCTTTTTTTTTTTAAATGGGGCCCACCCCCCATTCCGGGTCATTTCCAAATTTATGGGAACATAGTTGCGTGATATATTGTTTCAAATGTAATTCAACGTAGATTATGATTATGCCTCACACAATTTGATTAAGGGCCCGGGGGCCCACCCCCTTTTTTCTGCAATTTCCATTAAAGTCATTTTCTCATTTATTTGTTAGTCAAATGTTGAGACACTTGGTGGTCCCGAATCATTGACACATACCCAATGGGGCCCATTACTTCGTATGTGCCACCGGGGCCCCATTTTTTTACTTGGTGGATTTGAGTCATTTGACTTTGACTTAATTCTTGGGAACGTGGTACGTGCTAATTGGCGCGAAGACGTACCGCGGGCCCGGCCGTAGCTCATCTGAACTTGTTACAAATGTGGCCTAAAACCTTTGAAATGTACTTATTATAAGATCTATGCTTATTGAAACACATTGTTTTGCACCATATTTGTTAAATCATCTTTTAAGAATGGGACTACTTTACAGTTTTAGAGCATGTGTTCCTCCATCTTGAAATCACGTGATTGATGATGTCACATGGCCTCACTGACTGTAAACATCCCATTGTTTTCTATTGGAGTGAAACATTCAGCCTGGTTTTTAGATCATTTTGTAACTTTTTAGGTCAAAAAGTTGTGCTGCTTCAGGAAAAGTTAAAGATGTCTCTTTTGTTTACCGACGGAGGATAAAAACTGTTGTGAACCAAAAAAAAGAGTTCCAACTCTGTGGTTTTGTAGTAGACAATGAAGCAGAGAAGAACAGTTCTCCTAAGGGACCTTTACTCTCCCCTTAAACAGTGCGCGGCTGACTCTCTGATGGCTGAAGTTAGCGAGTAAATCAGACACTACAGTCCGTGATTTACTCTCTAACTTCAGCTGCCAGAGCGTGTCAGCGCTCTGTTTAAGGGGCGAGTAAAGGAGAGCTCTTCTTCTCTGCTTCATTGTCTACTACAAAACCGCAGAGTTGGAACTGTCGCCCCCTGCGCTCATAGATTATTTCTGATCACAATTGTTTTATCTTCTATCAGTAAAACAAAGAGAACAAAGTAAATGATGCAAAATAATGTCTCATTTGTTACGCATAGATTCTCTAATAAGGACATTTCAAAGGTTTTAGGCCACATTTGTAAAAACAGTGGAGGATTTCTTTAATGGGACACAATGATTGGCCAAATATAGGATAAAGCTACAGGGCTGTGTGAAGGGAAGGACTGATTATGTTGTTGCCTCAGTGCTTGGGAGCCACAACAGAAACGCCAAAGAGCCGCGCTTGGCTCGAGAGCCGTAGGTTACCTTTCATGCATCGGGCTGAATGGGAAGCTAATTGATGTTTGGCTAATATGAAATGGATTTTTGGAAAAAGAAAAGAAACATAGAGATATGAACATGTAGAATGTAGAAGTATAGTCAAAATATATCAAAAAAATATCGGTTTTATACACTTTAATGATGTTTATATTTACTTGAATGATGAAAAGTTAAGAGACGTGTTTAAGCACATGGACTACTGGTCAGGAATGCTGACTTTTAAATATATTCTGGAATATAATAGTTAAAAGAAATTGATTGATATAACTGTTATAACTATAAATGCTTGTGTAGGCTTCCATTCAATATAAGGGTACAGAATAACATAGTTTGGGGGGGGTAATTGGGGTAACTGGGGTGAAGCCAGAGGCCCCTGAGGAGAATTGAGGGTGAACTCCGTGACATACTTTTTTACGTCCTCACACTGCGTCTGTGTCCTCACGCGGCCCCAACTGTCTAACCGCATTTCGTCTTGTGGAGCCCACGGGGGAACATAAGGATAGCATATGCCTTTTGGCAGGAGGCCACGCCCACATTCCTCAGCTATGTGCTCACGAGCATTTTCTCGCTGCTACTGCTGCTGCACCCTCCCTCTGCCCCTCACACCAAACCTTGGCCCCTTGGATCGCAGAGAACTGTAAAGAAATGTACACGTTTATCCTTAAACACATGTACAGAACTCAACCGTTGTCATCAGAGTTATCATCATATGGGTTCTACCATTTCCTTTAACTTTCTTTAAGTTCTCTATAATGCCACAAGTTGGTAACTAATGGCCCCGGAGCCAAATTATGCATTGGGGGGAACAATTACCGTAAGAAATAGACAAAAGAGTATTTACAAAAAGTCCTTCCTTCACAGGGGGGCGTTGAAAAGACGAGTCCCTTAGGGCTCGTCAAGTTAAAGGTTATCTTTAACGTACAAGTCAAAGTCAAAGGCAATGGGGCCAGCACAGTTTGCTGTCGCGGGGTGAATGAGTTCAGTAGTGTTGGGGGTGGCAGAGGTGGTGGGGGGGTGCATGGTGCGGAATGTGGCTGAAAGAAAGAGCCAGGAGGAATCATTAAAGGGAAGAAATGAGACGCCAGGACTGAAAGAAGCTGAGTTTTTCTAAAGCGAGGCGTTATTCACACATGGGTTAAATCTCATGTGCCGTTGGATCCTTGATCCTCATCTGAAAATATGAGATTTTGATTTCCATTGACTTTTTATTGGGTTTCTTTTACTATTTAGAAGCCAGGCTAGGTTATGTCAGGTCACGAGTACTTCAGGATTGCTGGGAAATGGCAGTTTGGCCTGGTATTTAGGATTAAAAAAACTAAACAAAGTCCTGATAACCAACTAGGTGGTTGAACACAGATATGTGGAGACAGGGCCATCTATAAGGGGGAATAAAGGGGAGAGATTTTTGGGGTCCATTCATAAAGTCAGTAAAATGATGGTCCATTGTTCTATGAATTTATTTATTCATCTGAATAATATCCACTGTTATCCAGGAAGTTTATGATTATTTGTGCCATAGTATATAGTCATCTTAAAAACATAAGTCCTTATTTTAATCCAAATTAAAAGTGACCAAAAATGGTGTAAAAGGTGGTGAAATGGGATTTTTAAAAACCACAGACATTGGATAAAAGCTGCTAATTAGAGTGCACAAAAACTGAGCAGTAAAAAGGGTTCATAGTGTTAATATTGGAACAATTAGTTGGAGAAATGTGTTTAAACTGGCAAATAATGAGCGTGAGAAATGTTGAATGTGGTTAAATTGGCAAAAAAAAAAAAAATAAGCATGAAATATGGTGAAAAAAGGATTAAAAGTGACAATATTTTATCTGAATAATATCCACTCTTATCCAGGAAGTTTATTATTATTTGTGACATAGTATATAGTCATCTTAAAGATGTAAATCCATGTTTTAATCAGAATGAAATGGGTTAAAAATAACCAAAAATGGTGGACAAGGGATTTTAAAAACATTGGTTAATTTAAAGTGGCCAAAAATGGACAGGAAAAGTAGTAAAAAGGGTTCAAAGTTTAAATATTGGCTTAAAAGTAACAGAAAAGCGTAGGAACAATTACTTTAAACTAGCAAATAATGGGAAGACAAATGGTGAATTTGGTTAAATTAGTAAAAAATAAGCATTATATGGTAAAAATAGGTTAAAAGTGACAATAATGGGTCAACTGTGCAACATTAGGTGGAAAAGTGGTGCCAGAAATGTCTTGAAATGTGGAAAAAAGGCATTGAAATTTGATGAAGTGGCTGAAATGGCAGTAATGTAGCAAAAATGCATTAAAATGAGCAAAAATATGTCAAGAAAAAGTGATGAAAATAGGGTAAATAATGGCAAGTTTGGTGTAGTTGCAGAAAAGGGGTAAAAATGAGCTGAAATTGTTCAAACATATATAATTTTAGTTTCTTGAAGGCATCTGGTGACCCCAAATGGGGTCCTGACCCAAGCTTGCAAGTACATGGATTTCATTTTTTGCACAAATTTTGTGGAACAAATTTGTAACGGTTTTAGTTTTTTTTTTTTTTTTTTTTTTTTTTTGTATGTTATGCTTTCAAAGAGTGGCAGACACTTTGTTTGTGTCTGTCAAATATATTTAAAAGAAAACTAAAATTAAAAATGGAGAACGCTCTTTAAATGTTCAACGTTTTTTTTTTTTTTTTTTTTTGGTTTTTAACTCAACTCCAAAAAAGTCTTGAATACTGAATACAACACTATAGTTTATTCATCCCTTTACAGCCCCATGGGATAATATTTCTACTCATATCATTTATTTTGTGTTAGAAGTAATATTGGAACAGTAAAAGACGTTTATAATCAAGAACATAGAATGAAACCTTTGCTTAAAACACAGAAATCCTTAATGTTGTGGAACATAAAAGCACAAATCCAACACAAACTTTACACAGAAGTACATTTATTTAGGTCTTAATACATTAATATTGAGCAAGTTACACATTTTTGACTGATTACAAATTACACAGCAGTATTCCAATTGGTTACTGTATATCAGCATAAAGCAAATGTAACAGATTCTTAATTCAAAATACATAAGGGGAACTCATCCTCTTGTCACAAGGAGCCCTTTGTTAGAAAATGTCAGTAAAAGTGCAACGTCTAAAATTGGTCCAGAATCTGCATTTTTGAGCAGCAACTTTCTGAAGAATAAATAGTATTTTTCTGTTTTTGCTTTTTTAATAATGCAATATATATATATATATGTATATATATATATTTAAGAATTTATTTTATTTTTTTAGACAAGAACCATAGCAAAGTCAAATTAGAGAATACGATGCATAGATCCAATCGTTTTTAAAACATAGATATATATATCTATATATATAATTTACTTTGTACAACTCTCTAACTTACATTGATTCATTACAGGTTATTATTTTTGACACAAGTGACCAGCACAAAATGCAGAATATACACAGTATGTGCGTGTGTGTATGTGTGTTCACATACACACACACACACACACTGTGTATATTAAATGCCTAAATATATGACTTTAACTTCAAAGGCAAACGTGGCTATTGTACACAATGGCAGATATAGATTTAATCAAAGGCAACACCTGGCAACAAAAGCAGCTTCTGAAATGTTACATTTTTCACATAAACTCCCTCACGTGTTTTAGCCGCCGCCCCCATTTTGATAACTGACCAATGACAACGCACACAGTGACAGGACACAAAGTAATGTATTTAATTAATGACCTGACGTTTATTCATATGGAAAACGTCAAAAGTACTCGCCAAAAATCAACCTTAGGCTATGGAAGATTCCATTATATTTTGGAGGGGATCCGGATCAATATATTTATGATAAATAAATAAATTTATGCAATTTGGTCCACTTATGGCTGTTCTTTCCTCAATTATTCCACCAAGTTTCATCCAGATCGGAGTCAGATTGAGCATTTCATCGCGATTTTTCCACCAAAAAAAAAAAAAAAATGGGTGTGTCCCTATATTTGGACCTACGGTATTGTTATTAATAAGGATATAAATTTATTCCAAGCCTTTAAAGTGTGAATGATCAATGGTACAATGAAAATTCCCAGTTTGTGACAGTTTTCTCCCTCTTGCACAGCTTGATCCAACCTCCTGCTCGTAACTTGAGATAAAACTCGACCAAAATATAGACTAAGTTGCATATTGTTAAAAAGTTAAGCTCTTATATCTATGGAAGCATATTGCATTCACTTAAAAAAAATAAAAAATTCAGAAAAATTTAGTTTTTCTGGCTATTTTTTTCATGTTTTTTGGAATAATTTTATTTTTCTTCTTGTTTTTTTGACATTTTTTTTTCAGTTTTTCGTGCTAATTTTTCACCTGTTTTTTTGGACGATTTTTTTTTTTTTTCCACAGATACATTTTTTTTTTTTTTTTGAGAGCAAACATAGCCGGCTTGTTTAATTTAATAAAAATGTACTTTCACAATAATTCAGAAAAAAAAAAATAATAAATTAGCAAAAAAAACTGAAAGAATCACTCTGAAAAACTGGAAAAAAGTTTGTCCAAAAAACAGAAAAAAATGACAGAAAAACAGTAGTTTTTTTTTTTTTTAAGTGAATGCAATATGCTTCATATATATCACACATATGAATTGGGCTGTTTTAAATCTGACTGGATATATGACAAAGGGGAAAAAAGTAGATTTCGTTCATTTATTTTATTTCTTATTTTTTTTATTTATTTGAAGATCACGAACGTTTTATTTAGTTTCTTTCGTGTCACTGGCTTTGTTTCTTAGTTTCTGGCTAACGTGTGGTTATTATAATAACTGAAGGATTATATACAGTAACTGCTTTACATTAGGTGACATTTCTGTCAAAGTATTTTTAATGTTACAGTTGCGATTACTTTGACTGCTAATCCTAATCCTAATCCCATTTGTTGGCTAAAGACTGAAATGAGCTCACTTTGATCGAGTTTTGTCATCATACTGGTTTTTATCTTCTAAACAGACACAACTTCCTTCACTTTTCTGGGTATTCTATTTTTTTGTAAACTTTAAAAAATGTCCAGATGTCAAAATAAAGTCAGATTATTTTAGTTTTTTGTCGCTAAATTAGGTACAAAGTGTAATTCTAAGGCAAACACACGTCTTTTGAATTTCTCCAGGGCAGCATAATAAGAAATATGACTAACAGACCCTTAATTTTACCACCCACGGGTTTAAAAATAAGCATGATTTAATTTTAACCAAAAAACCACAAGTGAGCCAGCCTTTTATTTCCACTTGAATACATTACCCAGCCAATAAACACTCGCATAAGTAAAGCCTTTCACGGCACAAATCTGTCGTTTCTGAACCAATTGGACAGTAGAAATTAATTTTAGCTGGTGATTTTAGTCTTTTTACTTCTTAGTTTTTTTAGCCTCCCAAAATATTTCCTGGGAGTTGTGCTGGTGTGGGGGTGGGGGGAGGGGGGGGGGCATATTTTTCCAAAAAAGGTCACCACGGTCTCGTTTACTATTTCTGACTCTCCATAATGTGCATCACTAACAGGCGTAGGAAAGTGGGTTTGGTAAAACGACAAGGAGGCACAAAGACAAGTTTAAAAAAAAAAAAAAAAAAGGCAAATATACAAGCAACGATCACACTAACACTTAGTGGCGCTTTACACGAGAACCTAAATGTTAATTTCATTTAAAAAAAAAAAACAACAACAAATAAAACTGAACAAAAGTCACACACTACCATTATATCACGTGTTAAAAAAGATATCATGATTTGGAGAGGTAGGAGGGGCAGAGAGAAAGCAACTATAGATGCATTTCTAATGACGTAAATCGTCCTTTGAATAACTTTATGCATCATTGGATCTTTTAACATTCACAGCACCAAAAAACGTCCAGGTGTCTCTCTACAGAGCCCATTCATACAATAGTCGTAAATTTCATGTAAAAATAAAAATAAAAATAAAAAAAAGACTAAATTAACGCAAGAAATGCTTATCAAGACAGCTGGACTTGAGTCATTTTGGACCGTTGGTATTTATAATACTAAACCTGCTATAGTAATAACTCTACTTTGCTAGGCACAATAAACAGGCTCCTGTGGATTAAGGCAGTGGTTCGCAACCTTTTTAAGCCCGCGACCCCAAAAAATAAAGGTGCCAGAAACCAGAGACCCCCAAGGAACACTGAGGGGGAATAAAGGGGAGAGGTTTTTGGGGACCATCCATAAAGTCAGCAAAATGATGGTCCATTGTTCTATGAATCTGTGATAACTACATTTATTTATTCATCTGAATAATATCCTTTATTATCCAGGAAGTTTAGTATTATTTGCACCATAGTTAATAGTAATTTTAAAGATGTAAATCCTTAAAAGTGACCAAAACTGGTGGAAAAGGTGGTGAAATGGGATATTTAAAAAAAAAAAAACACAGAGAAATTGTTTAAAAGTTGTAAAAGAGTGGCCAAAAACGGACAGAAAAAGTGGTAAAATTGGTTTAAACTGGCAAATAACAGGCATGACAAATCGTGAATGTGGTTAAAAGTGACAAAATTGGCTCAACGTATGAAACATTAGGTGGGAAAAATGGTGGAAAGGGTTTATAAGTGCCAAAAATGTCTTGAAAGTGGAAAAAATTTGCAGAAAAGGAATTGAAATTTGATAGAGAAGTGGCAGAAATGTGAATAATGCAGTCAAAATGGATGAAAATAAGTTAAAATATGGAAAGTTTGGTGTAGTTGCAGAAAAACGTTTCTTGAGGGCATCTGGCGACCCAAAATGAGGTCCTGACCCCAAGGTTGAGAACCCCTGGTTTAAGGTTCAGAGTGACGTCAGAGTGCAGATGATGCACCGGCATTAAAAACTATCTCACCAACAAATAACTTAGGTCTCATATATATACTAAAATCTAGTAAACATCCACTACAAGATTTATTTATTTATCTTTACACATTATTTAACGTATATTTACATGAAATCAGAGGGCGCGTGTTAATATTTAAAAACATCATCAATCTAATCCAGTTTTTTTATCATGAGCTCATTCCTGCTGCCTTCCATTATGTAAACAGTATTTACAACCTTGAAAAAATAAAATAAAATAAAACGCACCGCGTGACAACACGATTACACTATGTACATTCAGGTGTGTGTGTGTGTGTGCGCGTCTGTGTGTGTGCGTGTGTGTGTGTGTGTGCATGTGTGTGCATGTGAGTGTGTTACGTAACATCAGCCAAAAAAGATCCTCTGAAGAAACGCTCACTGCGTGTTTAAGAGTTCGACGTATATCTACGTTCACAAGTTGGACGCGTTAGGTCGATGCGTCACAGTCCGTGGCTGTACATCGGTACAGAGCAGCCATTCTCAACTGGTGGGTCGGGACCCAAAAGGGGGTCACGGACCTGTACTGGGTGGGTCGTGGACAACTGGTCAAAAATAAAAAAATAAAAATACTTAATGTCTCTCACGTAGGGCTGGGAGATATATCGAGTTTTCTATTTTGGAGATGTAGAAAAGGACAATATCGCTTATATTGATTTACATTTTTTATAGCTTATTTTGTATCAGAATACTCGTTTTAGGAGTCTCTGCTTTTGCTACTTCTCAGAACTGCATGAAAAACACAGTTAGATGATTTCTGAGCGTGTTCTAATCCAGACTTTCCCCTAAACAAGCCACACTACAGAACTCACTCACACGTGCTGTCCCTTAGAGGAGAAAAGGACAAAAGTGACACACATTGTGCAGCTGTTTGTTAATAAATGAGCCTGTGTGGCATTTTGCATCATTACATTTAATGCAGAATTGTCTTTTTGGTCAGACTTTATTTGAATTAAAATGATCAAGATATATATCGTATATATTGTCATTTTGAGAAAAAATATAGAGATATGAGTTTTAGCCCATAGAATCTTTTGTTTTGACAGGAAAATATGTGAATTTATCTTTTTAAAAAGATTATATGTTTTTTTTCAACAGCTATTATTTGAAAAACTAAAATTGGTCGGTTGAATTAAAAAAAAAAGGATCGCGATTTAATGACCGTGGCAAAATGTGGGTCCCAGGGTGACACCAGTTGAGAACCCCTGGTATAGAGAGTAGTCGGCAGTGTCACATGCGTGTTTTCTGTAAGGCAAAAACTTTTGGCACTTGGTTTGTACAGACTGTAAAAATAATCCTGGTTCACTTCCAGAGAGTCCACAGACGGTAGATCTGCTGTAACGTTCTATAAACAGGAATGTAGACAAGAGAAGATCTTTCTTTCGTTCTGACTTATCCAGACACCCAGCTGTGTGTGGTGGTCTTTACTCCGCGGGGGAACCCCTGCTGGGTCACCACCGGCTCAAAGTTGAAGTCCAGCGAGTCTCCGTCCATCAGCGTGTCGTGGAGAACCGTCTCCATGTCGAACTCAAACTTCTCGATGGACATGTCGTCCAGGTCGCTGGGCAGTCTTTCTTGCTGAGTGGGCGGACACAGGCCCGGCCGTCCGTACCCGTTGGTGTTGAGGGGACAGAAGCCGCCGGGCATGACTCCGCCTCCCAGGTGGCCGGACAGACCGTAAGGCATCTGCATCTGGCTTTTGGCGGCGGGCGAACGCATTCCGCCCCCGTTGTAGCTCAGGGACATGAGGAGGCGGCCATTCATAGCCGGGGCGGGGGCCGGGGCTTGGCTGTGCACGTTGTGGGGGTGAGAGTGTGAGAGGCCCATGAGCTTGGCTGGGTGCTGGGTGCTGCTGTACGGGGGGAGCATACAACCCCCACCAGACTGAGACACCACAGAGTCCACGGAGGGCATGAGCTCCCCGTGCTGGTCTGAGTCGGACGTCAGCAGCTCCTTGAGCAGCCCAGCGGTGCAGGTGTACTGGTTCATACTGGGACCAAAGCTGGGCTTGGTCTCAGGCAGCGTCTGCAGGGGCATGGACGACAGCGCGTTCATCCCCGCCTGACCGTACACGCACTTATGGTAGTCCTGCTGAGGCTGGGGGGCCAAACTCGGGGAGCTGTACGAAGGGTATCCAGGGCTCTGCTGCATCATGGGTGACGGGGAGGACTGGGAGGAGCATGGGGTCGTCGCCCCTCCCCCGACCTGGGAGTTGTTGGGCGAGAGCAGGTTGAGGTTGTCCAGGAGGTTCTCCATCACGTTCTCAGAGCTGTGTCCCAGAGAACCCGTCATCTCGGTGAGGCTGGGCAGGGTGGCGGTCATCTTGGCCCCGGGGGCTCCTGGGTAGCCCATGTGCACGTCCGCCTCCCCGAGGTCGTCCTCGGGCATGAACGGCGAGAGGCGGCCGCTCAGGTTGCTGGCGTTGGAGCTGGTGCGAGGCCTGAAGCTGTTCCAGGCATCGTAGTCGTCGTTGCTGTGAGAGTTTGGGCTCCCGGGCCATTTAGAGTAGGAGCCTGGGCTGTCGGCCCCGCCATCAGGACCCCCCTGGAGGGACAACTGGAGGGACACAAGGACACAGTCAGTGGACCGCAGCTTGAATCTATGCTTCAGGAAATGGTTGTACAGTTAAATGTTTGGATATTTGGTCATTCCAATATTTAAAGCACTCCATCTGTTCTGCCTAGGTTTCATATTTTTGCTGCATATTACTTTATCAGCTGGAAAGATTTTAACTCCACTAAGTTCATTTTGTCTTATTTTAGAATAACATGTTATGGTTTCATTTCTTCAAAACTTAACATATTAGCTGGAAAGATTGTGGGAAACATCGTGAAGCTTCATTAGATTCAATTTAAATCTAATCCCAGAACGATCAATATCAAGACCAGTATTGCAGACTGACAATTATTACGTTCTGTACAATTCTAAACAGCTTTCATCCAGAAACAATTCCAAACATGCTCATCATTAGCTGGGTTTCCCGTTTCCATTACACATTTTTGCTAAATAAAAGTGATATTTCTAGACAAAGTATAACTGTGCGTTCAACGTGTTTCCATTGAATGTTGTTTTGGGGAGGAGCCTCGCAACTCCAGTAAAATCTCATCCCGTGAGACTTCGCCGCAGAAAAAAGGAAGCTCCAAACCTCCTAATAACACTCTGTGTTGTTTCACGTCTAATGTGGCAGTAATAATTTTAAGCATAACGCTAAGAAATGTCCCGGTCTCCTTTTCTGTTTACACATACCGCGTCATGTTTACTCAGAGAGAAGTGGTCATGTGACCAGGTACGTCACGTCCCGTGATGTGTATTTGTGGAAAAAGTGTTTTCATTGAGCTTTTGTGACACATTTCAATGTCAAAACATCTGAAATACCTCCTCATTAAAGCATACAAACATTTTAGCGATTGAGTGTTTTTTCAAAATGTGGTTTTTATTGCATCTAGATTTTGTGCATTTCCAAGGGTAATGGAAACGCAGCTACTGTCAAACACAAAGATGGAATCAGACATGTGAATTTTGTAAGTAAAACGTTTATTTTTTTACCAAAATTTCCTGAATTCCATCTTCAGTTTATAACTTTCTGCGTCAGTTCAACATTTTCTGTTCTGTTTACGTTTAATCTGCTTTTTTCTCCATCAAATGTCATTAATGGCTTTTAAACTTCCTGAAATTGTTGACTGTTAATAACTGTTGTTATTAATTTAATGTTTCTCAGCTGTATTTGGGCTGAATTATATGCGTTGAAAATCACCTGAGATATTGTACAATTGTAAATGCACGATATTGTCCAAAAATATTTCTTGAGTTTCATCGGTGTCATAGCGGTTTCCTTTTCAGCAGGTGAACTCTGACTTCGTCATATCGCGTCATATTAAAGTGTAAGTACAACCCCGGGTTTTTGCGGACCTGCCACTAGGGGAAAATCAAAAAAACACCTTGATTATAGGCGTGGCTCTTCGTCACACCAGCCCCGCCCCCACAGCGCTGCACAGTTCCACATAGAGCTGTCAATCAATGCTCACTGAGGGCTGTGAGAGGAGGAAACCTAGTTCCTCCTCCCATCTTTCATAGAAAGGGCGGGGCTAACAGTGACGGTTAGTGACGTCACTGATCAAATCTCAGCCAATAGAAAAAATAAATTGCAAAAGCTGGCGTTCAACCCATAGAGGGCAGTCAGTGACATCACCGCTAAAAACGCTAAATCTAAATAATTTGACTAAAACGTGAAGAGTGGGACTACTTTACTTCATACCTGATGAGATAAAAATGTGGTTTTAGGGTGTACTTACATTTTAAAGTGCAAAAAAGAGGCTCATTTGTTAAAAAAAAAAAAAAAAAAAGCACCACAGCAGAAGCTCCATTTGAAAAATAAAGGTTCTACAGCTAAAAGTTAAAGCATATGCTGAGCATCTGCCAAACTTTGACCATTTAAAAACTTTTTTAAAATTCTAGCTAAAGTTGCGACGTACCTTTTTCTTTGCTGCTCTCCCTCGACTCTTCGTAAACTTGCTGTTGTTGTCCATTGAAGCCGCGCGGCGTCGCGGTGACTTTCCGCTCTTTCCTCCCTCGGGGTTGAGCATCCACCACGAGCTTTTCCCCGTCCCTTCATTCTGGACGCGAACAAAGCGGCTGTGCAGGGAGAGGTTGTGCCTGATGGAGTTCTGTCGAAGGAGGAAAACAGAAAAAGAGGAGATTAACCTTTCTGCAAAACACCCGTCGTACAAGTGCAAATCCATCATACAGGTGGCTCTTTAACACAAACTAAGCTTCCCTCAGCAACCTGATTCCTTTTGTTATTCATAGAAAACACCAGGGTTGGGGTCAATTAGAATTGTAATCTCATAATTGATTATTAATTACAATTATTACGTAATTATAATTTTGTTTGTAATAAATCTGTTTCTGTTGTAAATGTGATTCAATTGTAACTGAGTTCAGAAAATTGACTTTGTAATTGTAATTGCCATGAAAAAAAAAAGTCAATTATAATTTAACATTTTATTTTATGAACTTGTATGTTTTAATATCGGATGATTGTTTCTAATCAAATACTGTTGTTTTTTTAATTCTATTTATTTTATTTTTTTAATTTTAATAATATGTAAATGGCAGTGTGATATGTTATAAATGTAGTTCAACTTTTCATTGTATGTTTTATTGTCATTTCTGGCTAATTCTGGTACATTTTCTGCATGGATATTAATGTACACTAATAAATGAAAATAAATAAACCATGTTACAGTTCTACACATATGTAGTTAACAATTATTAAAATATGTTTCATACCAAGCGTTGCCACATTTGACCATTAAAAAAATCAAATGAAAGTTAAATTAAGGGTAATACTGACAAAAAAAGGCTCAGACGCCCACACAAAAAATATTAAAATCAATATTTTCATTGATTAGGAAATCAAACAATGTAACCAATAAATAGGAAATAAATTAGATGATAGATATTTGTTTTTAGTGTATTTTACAGCTGATTCAGGACACGTTATCATGAGAGATGCTAACAGAAAGCTAACACAAGAGGAAAGTTAACTTTCATTAGGTTATTTACTTCAAGCTCAGTAATTGTAATTCATTGTAATTGAACTTTAGTAATTATATATGAACCCCAACCCTGCAACACACACAGAGAACAGAATTCTACCCACTTTTTCAACACAAAAATCAAGAATCAGGACCAATCTGGTGCAAATCCACTGTAATCTACGCTGTGAACCAACGTAACCGGCCTTAAACTGTCACATTCCACCTGACTGTGCGTCTTGTCCAGACCGGCATGAAATCAAAGGGAGGAAGCGGACTAATCTTTCCAGCTCACAGGCACATCAATGCTGTGCTCTAATGTTGCTTGGTGACACCACCAGTGGAAAAAACGTCTTTCTGTGTGCTGGGAGCTTTGTGAAGCGTTACAAAAGTGGTGCAAACACACCAGAGGAGCGAGAATACTGAGCAAACGTGGGACACGGCTTTAAACTTCCAGTAGAACAGGGATGATCAATATTTAAGACAAATGAAACTTGTTGTGTAACTCCTGAGTTTAACATGTTGTGCTGAACCAGGTCCAGATGTTATTTGTGCATGCGTGAAGTTCGCTATTTGGGAAACGTGTACGTTAGCATAGCGCATGACGTCATGAAACCTGTTCCTGTTCTGACTCACCACATCAGGCTGCTTTCATTCTCTCTGTTTGCAGCTCAAAACTATCCTAATATTATTCAAAACTCTTTGCCCGAGCTCCACGGTGAGGAGACGTCAAAGTTTGCCTTTCAGAATAAGAGCCTTTGATATCACCAATGCTCGTAATATCCACGAATAATCTATACCAGTGGTTCCCAACCTTTTTCAGGTCGTGACCCCTTTTTTCGTGACCCCAGAAGCATTTTTTTTCCTCTAGAATTAGTTTTTGATCATGTTTGTTTCACTGTTACAAATACACAGTAGATAATTTAAATGGTAAATGGACTTGATTTATATAGTGCTTTATCACCACTGAAACAGTCTCAAAGCGCTTTACATATCAGCTCATTCACCCAATCACTCTCACATTCACACACCAGTGGGACAGGACTGCCATGCAGGGCGCTAGTCGACCACTAGGAGCAACTTAGGGTTCAGTGTCTTGCCCAAGGACACTTCGACACATAGTCAGGTACTGGGATCGAACCCCCAACCTCTCGATCAGAAGACGACCCACTACCACCTGAGCCACGGTCACAATATGCACTAGCTAAGATATGTTTACACTAAATTTTATTTTAACTACATCTATATTTGAGAAATTGAAAGTATGAAATACAATTGCTTGAGATTGCGTGTGGTGTTTTATTTTGAAAAAGAACGATAGCTAATTTTAATTCCAGGCAACCACACATGGGGTCACGGCCCCAAGGTTGAAAAACACAGATCTAGGGGTGTGCATTGCAATGACAAAATGATCCAAAACGACTCACAATTAGCATGTCACGATGCGATATATCGCAATATTAATAATTACAAATTGGTATGAAAAACAATTTATTTATTTATTTTTTAAACTTGCGAGAACAAGTCAATGATAACTAACTGTAATTCAAGAATACATTTTAAAAACTAGTGGTATGTTTATCACCTGAATCACACTGAGGCTAAATATCTCAGTTGATTTTTCACCTTTACTTTGAAAGTTCTGAAAACATTTGAAGTGAGAAAGTGACCAAGTAGAATATCAACATGTGCTCATTTGATCCATAAAACTGTGCTACTGACTTAAATTCCGGTTAACTTCAAAATAAGAGCCCTATTTACAAAAGCATTAAAAAACTAACGGAAGACAAGAAGATATGCTTTTGTTTTGAAAAGGGGATGTTTGATTTTTAGCTTGAAGCCAGTGTCATGGACTGAGTTTACCTCGTACTGAGATCGATTATGAGCATATATGCGCATGCATGCAACTCTAACACCAACCTTTACTCGAACCTATTCAAATTAACTAATAACACACGTGTCCGTTCACTTTGAAAACAAAAATAAACAAAACTGAATTGTTATTTTTTTAGCAAAAATTAATTTTCTGGAAGTGCGCATGTACGCTCATAATCGATCTCAGTACGAGGTAAACTCAGTATGTGAAACCGGTCCCAAGACCATTTTACATTCCACTTGCAACGCATCATGGGGCCCGCTATGCATATTTAATATAACATGCTCAATCTTTTCATACTATCTAATGCAGGGGTGTCAAACTCATTTTAGTTCAGGGGCCAAATACGGAACAGTTTGATCTTAAGTGGGCCACAGATTCTATGCAGGAAAACGAGTAATTTCAACGTTATTGTGCTGTAGTTTGTACATCTACATATACATAAAATATAAAATATGTAAGAAACTGACAATATTCATGTCGATATTTCAGAGATTTTCAGAGACCCTCCATTGTGCTACTGACAAAACTTCCTGTTAACTTCAAAACAAGAGCCCTATTTACAAAAGCGTAAAAAAACTAATGATAGACAAGAAGAAATGCTTTTATTTTGAAAAGGGGATGTTTGATTATTAGCTTCAAGCCTGTCCCAGGAGGATTTTATATTCCACTTGCAGTGCATCATGGGACGGGTGAGTATGACTAGTGTGCCCGCCGTGCATACCTAAAAAATGTCCCCATGTATAGTATACACCCAGGTATTTCTCGCGTACTCAGTCTTCATACTATCTCATGTGAACGCACTACATACTAACTGTGACATCAGACTAAGTATGAGTAGTACGTTATTATGTGATTTCAGGGATTAGGTTGCATGACATGAGGTGCAACACTGTCTGATTAGCACAGACTATACGACAAACCCTGACTGAGTAAAGTCTGGTCATGAGCTTCTCTTTCCCATGACTGCTGCTAAGTGTGCAGCTGATTTCAGCTGTTCTGCAATGAAGAATGAGTGCAATGTGCGTTTAGATGTCCTCCTGTCACGGCCCTACATCATCCCGATGACAGGAAGCACAAACTTACAAACAACTCCACTTTACTCGGGAAGCTCAGGTTTCTACTCAAGTATTTATTAAAACACAGGGTGCGACGATTTTGAGGGGATTTCAACGCTTTTAATGCAACTTTAAAGCAGCTCTGATGGGAAATACCACAACTTGGCAGGACTCAATGTGCCGTGTGGGAAGTAGAGCTCAGGGTGTCTGCTGTAGCCAATGGAAAAGCCTTGTCCGTGTGTGTGTGTGTGTGTGTGTGTAACACGCACACACACACACACACATACACACATGAATGAAAATCTTTGGGTCCCTGAGACCGTATGTGACACGGATTTATCTCTGTCAGGCGAGTCTAAACATTCCATCTAATCACTGTGTGCAAAGTTCAATTGTAATCACGGCCAAACTCGTTGGTATCTCTTAGGAAACCGTCAAGGCAGGATTCCCATCGCAATCAACATTCCTCAGCAAGGTTACAAAACCCACCATTTCACAGATCTCTACGCCGTCGCTGCTGCAGGACGGGCTCATCGTGTGTGTTTAGTACACACATGGGCACCTGGTGGCAACTAAAGTAAAAAATGCACATAATGACTACAAAAACACATAAGGTTATGGATAAATACAACAATAAATGAGTACTAAACAAAAAGGGGAAAAAATTACACAAAACGACAACAAAATTGCCAAAAAAATATACTAAACAACAAAGAATCCACAAAGTGACTCCAAAAACACAGAAAACGACGGCGAAACACAAAAAAATGAGAGGAAAATATACAAAATTCCTACAAAAATACACAAAATGAAAACAAATATGCACAAAATTACTCTAAACACACTGAAGACAACAAAATATACACAAAATGACTGCAAAAAACACAGAAAACAACGACAAAACACTAAAAATGAGAGAAAAATATCAAAAATTCCAAAATTCTGCAGGACAGGCCCATCATTTGTTTTTAGTACACAAATGGGAAACTGGGGGCCCAGGGGTCACATGCAACCCTTGGTCTGATGTTTGTGTGGCCCCTAAAGTAAAGGCACATCATGACTCCAAAAATGCCCTAAAATATGGATAAATACACAAAAAAAACACAACAAAAATCTCTAAAAAAAACAACTTAACTGGAAGAGTAATAAAAAAAAAGGGAAACAAATACACAAAATGACAACAAATATGCACAAAATTACTGTATAAACACACAAAATGACAAATAAATAACACTGGACACCATCATCAAAGGTGGCCAGCTACAGGGTGATCAAGCCTGAGCTTGCGTCCCATAACTGTCTCCCAATCTCTTCATATTCATTCAAAAACACATTTTGTGGAGAACACAAACTGCCTCGCTATAGAAAACAAAGAAAAAAAAAACACACACACATGAATGAAAATCTTTTGGGGACATGAAAAATATACTGAACAACAAAAAAATACACAAAATGACTCCAAAAACACAAAAAATGAGAGAAAATAAACAAAATTCCAACAAAAATATACAAAATGCAGGAAAATATTATTAAATAAACTACAACAAACAGATTGGTCACAAGCTGACTTGAATCACATTTTTGTGGCCCCTGCTGTGATAGATTTTGCCCACCTCTTCTTTAGTAGGATAAAAGCCACCGGATAAAGTGCCATCCATTGGGGTTTTTTCATCCCTTTTCCCCCAAAAAATCCATTACAACAATGCAGGAATTCAATTGTTCGCACCTTTTATGGAGGAATTTAATCACGATGGCTTCTTCCTGTAGCCATAGACCATTAAATAACATCAGTGTGTTGTTTTTGGGCCGACCATGAGGAGGCTGCACCCACCCCCAACCCCCCCATTCCCCCCATCCAGCCTCTGAGTCAACAGATCACAGCCGAGCTGGCAAAACACGAGGAAGTGACCACATGAAAGAGGACTGTGACAGGAAACCCAGCTCACTTCCTGTCTCACAGGAAACAACAGGAAACATGGCGGTCGGTAGGTGGAGGGAAAAAGGCTCGGAATGCAAAGCTAGAAGGTCGTGCCCCCATCGTGCCCCCCCACCCCATCACTCTTCATGAGTGCTTGTTGCTTGTTTTTGTCATGTGACATGACTTGTTGATGACCTGGCGGTATTACAGGGGCTCAGGTGGTGTGTGTGTGTGTGTGTGACGTTGGGGGTGGTGTGTGACAGAGGGTGGGATCAGGGAAGGACACAGTGTGCTGATTTAAAACGAGCTCCCTGGCAGCACTACTGAAAGGCTACACTGTTCGCTACATCACCCTCTGCACATCTCTACTAGCTCTCACTCTTCTACATTTCTTCTCAACTTTCAAAATAAAATACAATTTTTAAAAGAAACTAGTCGTTTTTAAAATATGGACATTTTTTGGATCGATACGATAATTGCGCGGTGAAATATTGCGAAATATCGGCAAAATGATTTTTTTTCTTACACCTTTACCAACATTTCTGTTGTTAATTAGGGGCTGTGATTTGTCGTGATCACGGAAAAATTACAAAAGAAAACTTCCTGAAGTGAAAATGGCCATTTTTTAAAATATTTTTTTTAAATTCAAAATTATTTTTATTAGTTTGTTTTGGATCAGGGATATCTACGAGCTCTCACTCTTCCACATTTCTTCTAAACTTTCAAAATAAAATTGATTTCATTTAGTTTTTTTTCATTTTAGACATTTTTTGGATCGATACAATAAATGTGTGGTGAAATATCACGATATATCGCCAAATCAATATTTACCAAACTAGCAACTTAATTTTAATTTTTTACTTTTTTGACAGAAATATATGAAGCCTATATGCTGTGATCAATAACGTACATTTCTGTGGTTAATTAGAGGTTCTGATTTGTCGTGATCGCGGAAAATGGACAGAAAAAATTTAATTCACTTCCTAAAACGCAAATGGCTATTTTTTAAAAAAAAAATTTACTGGCTCTCACTCTTCTACATTACTTGTAAACTTTCAAAATAGAATCCTATTTTTTTATTGAAACTAGTACTTTTCACTTATGTATGTTACTAATTCAATTTGGACATTTTTTGGATCGATAAATGCGCAGTGAAATATCGCGATATATCGCCAAATCAATAATTACCAAACTTGCAACTTATTTTTTTATTTTTTAGACACAAATATATGAAGCCAATATGCTGTTATCAATAAGTTTACCTCCTGAAAAGGAAATAGCTATATGACCCTAAAGAAATATTTCGGGACAATATCTCGCATTTAAACGCAATTTTTCACCCTAAAATAAATATTATGCAAAATCTCAGCTGAGAAATATAAAATTTATAACAATAGTTAACCCATATTTTTTTTTTTTCAATTAATTATTTTTATTGTTTTGTTTTGGATCAGGGAAGGGCAGCACCACTGATAGGCTGCGCTGTTTGACTCCACCTCTTACTCTTCCATATTTCTTCTTAGCTTTCAAAATAAAATGAAATTTTTTGTAAATTAAATTAGTAGTTTTCACTTAAATATGTTACTAATTCAATTTGGATATTTTTTGGACCGATACGATAATCGTGCCGTGAAATATTGCGATATATCTGTCATCAATAACGTACATTTCTGTGGTTAATTAGAGGCTTTGATTTAACGTGATCACGGAAAATGGACAGAAAAAATTTAATTCACTTCCAAAAATGGAAATGGCTTTTCTTATATAGTTTTTTTAACTAGCTCTCATTCATCTACATTACTTCTAAACTTTCAAAATAAAATCCAGTTTTTTAATTAAACTAGTAGTTTTCAGTTAAATATGTAACTAATACAATTTGGACATTATTTGGAATGATACAATAAATGCGCAGTGAAATATTGAGATATATCACCAAATAGACTTTTACCAAATGTGCAGCTTAATTTTAATTTTTAGACAGAAATTTATGAAGCCTATATTCTGTAATTATTAACGTACATTTTTGTGGTTAATTAGGATCTCCGATTTGTCGTGATCGCGGAAAATGGACAAGAAACAATGTAATTCTCTTCCAAAGATGGAAATGGCCACTTTTTCTTTTTTTTTTTTAATTCTAATAATTTTTAATGTTTTGTTTTGGATCAGGGAAGGACACAGTGTGCTGATTTAAAACAGTGCTCCATGGCAGCACCACGGAAAGAAGACACTGTTCACTACATCACTCTCTGCATGTCTCTACTAGCTCTCACTCTTCCACATTTCTTCTAAACTTTCAAAATAAAACTTCATTTTTTAATGAAATTAGTAGTTTTCAATAAATTTTTTTACTAATGAAATTTGGATTTTTTTTTGGATCAATACGATAAATGCGGAGTGAAATATTGGCGAATGGATTTTTTTCTTACACCGTTACTCATTCATTTTTTATTTTTTTTACTTTTTAAATACTTGTTAAATAGCAATAACAATAAATATAAAGGGTATATGAAGCCTATATTCTGTTATCAACAATAACGCACATTTCTGTGGTTAATTAGGGGTACGATTAACCACACATAAAATCCAATTCTTAATTAAATTAGCAGTTTTCACATCTGTTCTACTCGTTTCCTCAGATTTCCAGTTTGATTTTTTTTTTTTTCTTTCCCTCCACCTGCCCCAGTCAATGTGAGCAATGCTAGGCCAGATAAACGCTGGCACGCTGATAGATTTGCTGGAACTCTCAGCCTCGTGTAGAAAAAAAAAATCCCCCAGAAGATCCTAACACCTCCTACATGCAGCGCAGCCTTGATTTAAATGAAACCACAAGTAGAAAACCTCAGCTGCAAACCTCCATATCTACAGGTTTTCACTGCAGCTGTGCACGAGGACGGTTTCATCTCACACGCACACGAGTCGAGCATCAAAGTGGAAAATGTGGTTTGCCTCTTTGCTCTGTTTCCACTGAACTTCTTTATCATGAAGTCGGGGCTGTCCTGAGCCGGCGTTTTTTAACCTTTCAGGCTTCAGCACTGGGTGTGTTCTCCTCTCATGTAGCTAACCAGCTATTTTGTGACTAATGTCTGGATGGGGTCGACGTATAGCGCTATAATAAGTATAGTCTCACAGCTGCTCACGTCTGGAGCGTTCTGCTGAGCTACAACTCTGCGGTCCTTACGGAATATGCGCCAACTTGCTATTTGGTCTAGCAACGGTTCAGCATGTTTGCCCACATGATGATCACACTGCTCCAAGGTGAGCTACTGTTGGCTGGGGACCTTAAACAGGTCAACTGACTGGGTAGACTGGGCCCAGATCCACTATAAACACATAAAGAACGATGAGCATGGAAACTGAAACAAACACTAGCTGTCATAATAACGTACTACTCATGCTACTCTACTCTGACGTCAAAATGATTATATAGTATATATAAGATTATATAGTATGAAAAGATTGAGTACGCAAGAAATACCCGGATGTATACTATTTTTTAAGTATGCACGATGGGCACACGAGTCATACTCAACCGTCCCATGATGCATTGCGAGCGGAATGTAAAAATGGTCCCGGAACTGGCTTCAAGCTAAAAATCAAACATCTCCTTTTCAAAATAAAAGCATCTCTTCTTATATTCCATAAGTTTTTTAACGCTTTTGTAAATAGTAGTGATGCACTGAAATATTGTTTAATATATGAGTGCGGTCAAGTTAAACATTTATTTTATTTATTTTATATTGTGAATTGTTTGAATGTCAGTGTTAAATAAATATTTTAATGTATTTATCCTTTGAAGTATTAGTCTTGATTTATACAATTGCAATGTTTTAATTTTAGTGACGTTAGTACACATTCAAAGCCATAAATGCAATATGACTAATAATTTACATAATAATTTCTTTCTGTTATTTGGTTTTTGGCCTTGGTATTTTAATTTTCGGTTTTTCGGTTTGGGGCAAAACATTTAATTTTGGTGCATTTCTAGTAAATAGGGCTCTTGTTTTGAAATTAACCAGAAGTTTAGTCAGTAGCACAATGGAGGGTCTCCGAAAATCTCCGAAACGTGTATACCTTGAGTTTTATGGATGTTGATATTCTACTTGGTCACTTTCTCACTTCAAATGTTTCAGAACTTTCAAAGTAAAGGTGGAGAATCAACAGATATTTAGCCTCAGTGTGACTTTTTGTCATTGTAAGTTCCAAATGCATCATGGGAAACTTGGAAGTATACTTCAGTGGGAAAAATTGTCAGAAACTGGTTAAAAGTTGCAAATTAAAGTGGCCGAAAACGGACAGAAAACGTGTTTTTAAAAAAAGGTTCAAAGTGTCAATATTGGCAACAATTAGTTTAAACTGGCAAATAATGGGCATGAACATTTTTAAATGTGGTTACTTTCGCAAAAATAAGCATGAATTATGGTGAAAATAGGTTAAAAGTGACAATAATGGGTCGACATATACAACATTAGGTGGAAAAGTGGTGAAAAGGGTTTATAAGTGCCAAAAGTGGAAAAAATGTGCAGAAAAGGCATTGAAATTTGATGGAGTGGCAGAAATCGGAAAAAATAGCAAAAAAATGGCAAGAAAAAGTGATGAAAATAGGTTAAACTAGGCAAGACCTGTAATCGCAAGGCGAATACGTATTTGGCAATTGAAAATTGAAAAAATTGGCAAAAATGACAACCTGTACCTGGATATGTTGACAAGTTTGTTCCTTTTACTTATTAAATTGAAAGTAATAATGTAGAAGACTGACCTTGACCTTAAATATGACCTTGAGCAAAGGTCAAAGTCACACATTGAAAGGAAATGTTGTTCAATGGTACCAGTCTAAGCACTGTATCTCAATTTGTGGCCAAGTTATAGGAGAAAAAGTTTGGGTTTTTTTTCTCGTTTTTTTGGTGACGTCATGAACTTTGACCCCTACCGATCTTTTTACTGGTAGGTCGTACAGCTTCGGTCCAAAAAAAAATAAAATACTCCACTTGAGATGAAGTTTCAATAAATGTAAGCATCAAACTTGTACGATAAATATTCGTAGACACTTGACACAACCTTAACCTTGACATTTTGGCTCCAAAAAAGGTCAACTGCACATCCTTGACATTGTCCTTATGAGATGACATATGTGTCATTAGTGCTGCATTAATAGACTAGGAGGCGACCCAGGACAAAGGAGTTGCGGAAGAAAAATATTAAGAACTCTTAAGAGAACAATGTACAACAATTGCCAAATACAAATACGTCAAGTTTAAGGTAGTTGCAGAAAAAGGGTAAAAATAAGCAAAATGAGCTCAAATTGTTCAAAAGATATTCTTAGTTTTTTTTTAGGCATCTGGCAACCCTAGGTTGAGAACCACTGCTCTAAAGCAGTACTACTACTAGACTGACTGGTGATAATAATAATAATAATGATGATAATGATGATGATAACTGACCTATATACTAAAGTCAATAAAGCGATGACTATAAATGATGAGGGGAAATCCCAGCGCAGGAAATGTAAAATATCTGATTGTGTCAATAAAACAAGTATCAACACCATCTGCTTCCAGTGTGGTGAAAAGGTAATGACATTGTTATTAAGTTCAGAGAATCGTGTTTGATTGGTCAAGAAAACAGACACGTTTGTTGGTTGTTGTAGTACAAAAATATGTTATTTTTTTTAATTAATCATGAAAACTGAGCCAAGGATTTTCTTTTTTCTACAGAGCATTCAGGCACAAAGAACAGCTGATGGCATAAAAAAAAGGGTCCCTTTCTCGCCCGCTGACGTCAACTTCTAAAAAAAAAAAAACCATTTAGGAAAAGTGACCACCAGGCTCGGAACACAGAGTGCCCAGTGTGGAGCATCAAAGATTCCCTTTACAGCTCTATGAGCCCAAGAGGCCGAGCGCAATATTCAGCCAAGAGCCTCTTAACAACAGCTATTGTTGGACGTTATACGACCATCATAAAATACAGATGGAAAGGCAGAAACGCAAGTCATGCGGAAGCAAATCTGTCTGCAAATGTATTTACTGATGGCCTCTTAGCAGGATTGCCTTTTCCCCCAATCCACAGTAAGCAATCAGTGCAGCCACACTCTCACACACACACACACACAGAACTAAGTCGTGATAATTATTGCTAATGCTAAAGTTACTGTACAGGACCGATGGTGAGAACTATCGGTGAACTTCCTGTTGCATTGTATCCACACAGGAAGCAGTGGCCAGTCCAGATACCGATCCCACTACTGCCTTTGGTTTCTGTGAACACAGCTGAGGAAGAAGGAGCGACTGGGTCCATAAGTGGCCCCTCGATCTAATTTTGTACAAAATGACAGAAAAATACACAAAACAATAGCCAAAAAATGGAAAATGTCCCCCAAAAAACAAAAAACACACTAGATGACTATAAAGATGCACAACAATATACAACATAACAAAAAATGCACAAAATGACTTGTATCACACAAGACAACAAAAAAACACACACGATGACAAAAAAAAGTACAAAAATACTAAAAAAAAAAAGCAAGATGACTACAAAGATGGGGGCAATGTCACACACACACACACACACACACACCTTTGCGCAGAACAAACGATGTTATATTCCTCTGCCTGACGAAGCAGATAGTTTGTGATATAACGCCGCTGCGCACAGTCATGGAGACGGAGGAGGAAGTGAACTCTGTGACCCGTGATTTAAAGGAAGTTTGGGATCACGGGGATAATTTTAATAAACCATGAAATATTAACGTGAATAACTTTTAGCAATACAAAATACTTTTTTAATATTGACCTTCTTTTTAAATCCAAACAAACTGCGACACAGTGACGTCATGAACCCGGAACAGGAAATAGCGCGCTCAATACAGAGATGGAGCCGTGATCTTAAAATGAACGTTTTGCGACACCAAATTATTCCAAAAATAATGGATGCACACACTGATGGTATTTGGAAGCCGTTGACAAAGTTTCAGGTCAAACTCATACCGTGTCGGGGAGAAATTTGCCCCACACACACGCACGCACGCACGCGCAGACCTTTGCTGCTTTATAGATAGACGTGACCTTGCCTCTTGTCCTACTGGTTAGATTTTCTTCTAACCGGTCAAAGCACCATCCTGTTCTGATAGGATCTTGTTTTTAGTTTCAGTGTTTTTGTTTCAGTTCGAGTCAATAAATCAGATTAGTTCAAATCTAAGTTAAGCTATGTGTTTATAATTCAAACATTCTTCTATTTATTATACTGTATATATTGGTTATTTTAATGATTATTTATTATTTATGATGGCTGATGTGATGCTACAGGTTTTCTGCTGCTGGTTGATTTCCTGACTCAGACTTTAAGCAGCTCATGTGCGATAGACAGGGACTGGGTTGTGCTGGCTAAGCTCACCATGCTAAAATATGTGCATGTGTTCCTGTGTGCAACACAATGCGGGTCTGTAAATGCACAGAGCCGCGTCTGTAGCAGCGGGGATATTTTTTACCCCTGATCGGCACGGCCACTGCACTGGGCTGTGGCCTGCCTGTGTCCCCCGGATAAAGATGCAGTGTGTGTGGAGTGGACCGCTGCTGGGTGCACCCGACCCACCAATTCACTGCATGAACGGGAGGTGGGAGGTGGGGAAGAGTTCACGGCTCGCGTGATACCACAGTTCAAACTGACTTTTGGGTTTTTCGGTTAGTAAATGTAACGTGATAGGTGGATAAATGTCCAAAGTGGTTCCTGGAGGGATACATTTCTGCATGATTTCAGATAGGATGGTGATTTACTGTATTAGTCTCACAATGGAGGAATTCGGTAGAAATGTCTTCCTGCTTGAAGAAATTAGAACTTAAGGAGAGACTTGATACAAGACTTGAACAAGTTTGAAAATATCTGACGTCTAACGCTGATGACTAAGCTGTGAATAAATGGTTAAAAATTAGTTTTTTATAGTTTCTAAAGCTGTTTAAGGTAACGGTATCCTGATCGGATATTATTATTGGTCTTAGATTATATCTAAAATCTTTATAGGGCTTTTTTTTTTATTCATTGAAGTTATTTTTCAGGATCTTCTCATTCATCTTATTTTTTATTTCAATCAATTGAAAAATATTCTTATGTTTAATGGTTTAAATGTATGTAACCTTTGGGTTAATAAGGGTGTAAGAAAAAATCTATACGGTGATATATTGCGATATTTCACCACGCAAGTATTGTATCGATCCAAAAAATGTCCAAATCAATTTTTTTAATCATGTTTTTTGACCAAAAAAACATTTAATTACGCTAACATATGCATAGCACATAAACGCCCGGTCACTAGGTGTCAGTGAACCACATCAGACTTTGTTAAACTACATCACTCCTCAATGCATTTTAGCTGAAAGTTGATTGTACTTTATTTTCATAAAACATACTGGACACTTTTATAGATGTATGTGGTTATTTTTTTAAAAATTTTAAGAATTTAACAGAATCAGAATTTGTCGTAGAAACAAAAGTTGAACAGTTTGATAAACATACCACTTTTTTTTTTATATCGACACAAATTATAGTTACTATTTACTTGTTGTGGCAAGTTTTAAAAAAAAATTTAATAAATTGTATTTCATACCATTTTGTGAAATTTGTAATTATTGATATCGCGACATATATCGTATTGTTTAGTAGCGGGATACATCGTATCGTATCTAATTGTCAGATTCATGGCAACGTACACCCAAATCTGTATAATGGGTTTTTTTATTATTTATTTATAGAGGTTATTTTTCCTGATCTTCTCATTTATTCTTTATTTATTTCATTCAATTGCAGAATATTATTACGTTTAAGGTTTAAATGTCTGTAAGCCACTGGTTAATAATAAATGGGTGCATTGTCATGAGTCTATAAGATGCGATGCACAACTTGCATGTCACGATACAAGATATCCCTCCCACTACTAAACAATACGATATACATTGCAATATATCGCGATATCAAAAATTACAAATTTCACTTTTACAAGTACAAAATGGTATGAAATACAATTTATTTAACTTTTTTAAACTTGCGAGAACAAGTAAATGGTAACTAACTATAATTCAAGTACCAATATCAAAAACAAGTGGTATGTTTATCAAACTGTCTAATAATATTGTTGTTAACTTTTGCTTCTACAACAGATTCTGATCCTGTTAAGATCTTAAATTCTTTAAATAAAACGTAACCACATACATCTATACATTTACATGCTATACATATGTTAGCGCAATTACTGTAAATGCTTTTTTCGTTAAATAACAAGATAAAAAAATCGATTTGGATATTTTTTTGAATCGATACGATTCGGTGAAATATCGCGATATATCACAGAATCGATTTTATTCCTTATACCCTTAGTTGCTATCGCTCTCTGTTTGAGTAATATTACTTGATGAAGCCTTTTCTGTCATTCCATGCTACAAATTAATTAATAAAAGAATGTATGATTTGTCCTTATATCGTATTAATATCCCCAAAGATGCAATATCAGACAGTGTCGTATTTGAAGGGGAAGCGTTGCATCAGGACACTCTTCTTTACATACTGTATATGGTAAACACAAGTTACATTATAAGTGTGAAAGTGCTGCTAAGCTAAGCTAAAAGCCACCTAAGGACAGCAGCATTCATTGGTCAGGAGAAATCTCAGAAATTCAGTCTTTGTAGAATGACAAAATATCCTGAAAGCAAGTATAAAGTCAATGTTTGGTTTACGATAAAGTAAAAACAAATCGGTTCACATTTTGGCGCAGGTGGCAAGAAGTCCTTAACCAACCCTTAACATACAACAGTGGGCTTTGTTAGAAAAAAACCTACACCATTTACCAGCTGTGCTGATTTTAATCTTAAACCTGGCAACAACAACAACAAAAAACAGGAACTAAAGATAAAAATAAATTAAAAAAAAATAGAAAATATCACGGTGCAAAAACATAGGTGTATAGTCGTGGACTGATTGACCTCTCAGGCCTGATCAGAGAAGAGGAAGAGTGGATTAAAACAAAGGAAACATGGGGGGGCGGGGGGCGGGCGGGGGGGGAGGCATCACGCTCTGTGCTACTTCCTCTCCTGATGAGTTCACCTTTTTTTTTACTACTGCATACCTCGAGCCGCTTTCAAAGCATGCACTTCCTGTCAGTCACTGAGAAATATGTGTTGTGTAAAGAGCAGCCGGAGGCACACAACATACCACGAAAAAAAATAAATGTACTGTACAGGTACTGCAGCAAAATGTTAGATATTAGTAAATAGTCATTTATAAATCCACCTGAAAACAGAATGTTTCATTGGATTTGAAAGAGAGATAATTTGAAGATCATTTAAATATTTTCAAGTGTATTATCTAATCCTAAAGTTTTGACCCAAAATATCGATCAAAAATATATAGAAATGAAAAAAATCTGATTTTATATTTAGTTTTATACTTTCTGCCAACTTAAAATTGATATTTTTAAGTTTACAACTAACAGTCATTTCCATTAGACCATAGTATCAGGTTAGAAGTGGAGTGGTGGCCTAATGTTTTGGCCTGACGGTCGCTGGTTGGAACTCTACCATGGGCCCTTGAGCAAGGCCCTTTTTTACCCCCAACTTCTTCGTGGTGTTAAGATAGTATCAGGTCATAAAGGAGCAGTATTTTACTTTCAGATTATACAAATTATTGAGCTGAAAAAACTGACAACTTAAAGTTGGCTTGCCTTCATTTTAAGTTGAACTAATGCAAAAACATTGATTTGAGAACAATGCAATTAATTAAATCGATTGTGTTAATCTAACTCAACTCCACTCATTTAGGTGTGACCCATTGAAATATTCAATGAATTGGTCTGACTATACTGTATTTTTCAGTGCACTGGATACTATGGGTGTAAGAAAAAATAAGGTGATATTTCACCATGCGATTATCGTATCAATCCTAAAAAACACCCAAATATTTTTTAGAAAAATAAAAAAAAAAAACATGTGTCGGATCAATGTCGGTATCAGCCAATCCTCAAAGATGCAATACCAGTGTCATATTGGGAGGGAACACTAGTTTAACGGTTTTTCTTTACATACAGCATGGTAAACATAAGTTACATGGCAACACACATCCCTACTGGATACTAAAGCTGAACGATTAATCGCATTTGCGATATTCTCGCGATATCATAAAATGCGATTTTCTAATCGCAAAGGTTGCAATTATTTTTGTTATTATTTTTTTGGGACCGACAAGCTACATCCTTATCAGCCCTGTTACCGGTATTTTTAAGGTGCCGTTAATCCTCAAGCCTCAGACAAGCATTGATACTGCCGTGTTGCCTGTCAGTCCTCCTTAAAAACCCGCATGCAGAGTTGACTGACTCTTCATGAGTAGGCGGGTCTGTAGAGGCTATCTACATATTACACACTACAGTAAAACACATGGCTATCTAAAAGTGTGTGTGACTCTGCAGAACCAGAGCAGCAGAAGCAGATGAGTTGTGTGTGTGTGTGTGTGAGCGCTGTGTGGGGTTCTCCACAGCTTAGCCTTTAGCCTAGCCGATAGTCCTCCACAGCAGCCACGCTTCTGCCGTCTGTCGCGCCGCCTCCGTCTGCTCCAGTGGTGGCGAGTGCTCGCAGGCAAACCTACTGCTTCGTGGGACGCTGGGTCGTCTCAGCGTTGTAGTCATAGGCTCCATAGGTTTCCCCCACATCGGCCGTTACCGTGCCTCGGCTGCTGGCAACGTTTAGTTCGAGGAGTAACTTGCGATCATATATTATCTCACGGCTAAAACGCTGCGAGTTAATATGGCAAAACAGGGATAAATCAACATAGTTAGCCTTGTTGTCACGAGCCAGTGCAGCAGCATCCATCAGAGGCACAGCTCACTAATTCTACTTTTGCACAATTTTTCATTAAGTTGTGTTTGATATGCTTGATTTGAATATTTGTATTGTTTAGATAGTTGGTTTAGTGTTTTGTTAATATAAAAAAGTTATTTATATGGTTTTTTTTTTTTACTGTTTTTACTATTTATTTTGTATTTTTCATTTATTTTATGTGCCATATTGTTAAAAATGTTTAAAATAAACAGATTGATGTTCATTATTTGTTTTTTTGTTGCTTTTTTGTGTTCTTCCATTGATAAAGTACCAGATCAAGAGTAGTAGTGTAGTAGTATATCCATCCCTCATGTTGAAGAGGTAAAGCCACAGATTTGTTTGCTTTATTGTCGTAATCTGTGCTTTAAAATGTATTGATTAATCGATTTAATGCTTGCGTTCATTGAAAAATACACGACAAGAGGCCCTTGAAAAAATAATTGCATTTTAAATCGCAATACTGAGGAAAAAAATCGCAATTAGATTATTTTCCAAAATTGTTCATCCCTACTGGATACTATTCAAAAATGTAAAAGCAAAACTAAAGAAGTCACTACACTATTGACTTATATTAACCTTCATGCTACATCATAACTAGTACATGCTCAGAAAACAAATAACTGGCAGAAGTGTAACAATCGGTTCAAGCCCTCCAGTAAAGTTCATTAATGCTGTAAAATGAGCCGTTAGTTAAACGTAGCGTCAAAAGTCACCACCACGCTTTTGATTAAAATGTCAAATTTAATTTCCACCCCTGTTAGGCAGATATAAAAGCTTGAATGAGCGATTCATGTATGTGTGATAGTAGTCTTGAAAGGCTGTGTGTGATGGTGTGATAATGCAAGGCCAGTCTGACAGGCACCGTGCATAATCGCTTTAGGGCTGGGATTGCACAACAATGTGGGTCTGGGCAATGCCTGTGGTTTGGGGCCCTGGGCAGCAGCAGAGGAGGAGAGAGAGCATGGGCCCATAAAAGTGTTGCTCTGTTACACACACACACACATACACACACATTTTTACTCGCTCGAGTGTGAAAAAGAAGTTTTTGGTTCTTATTCCAAATTATGAAATTTAAAAAAAACAGGCGGGAGTCTCCGTTCTCACCCCTGCGGAACTTTTTTTTTTTTTTTTCCCTCGATTTTAGTTGTGATAGCACGCAGAGCAACAATCCTGTCAGTGAAACAAACTGCCGTGCCTGGGCAAACCCACAGCCAAAACAAACAAGCACGTGCTCTCAGCCCACTACTACCAAAACAAAACAACCTGATTCATCCACAATCATTGTTTACCTCGCAACAAAAAAAATAAAAAAAAGCCTTCAGTTATCAGCTCCAGATTTTCAAGCTTAAAGCAACCATCACTCACTCATTCCTCAGTCATTCATTCTCTCTCTCTCTCTCTCTCTCACCTCCACTCAGACTTGGACGCTCCTCTCACTGAAGGATCTCCTCTGGTTGGACGCCAGGAAAAGAGAGAAAGAAAAACAAAAGTCTGGCAGCAGTGCAGCAAACCTGGGTGATGCCGGTGTGCGGTGGGTGGAAACACACACACACACACACACACACACACACACACACAAACACACGTGCGGAACCCTTTCCAAAAAAACAAGCTTTTTTTAACCCATGGATTATTGAAACCTTTATTGCATAACGCATAGCGCCTTTTCACTTATAATTGCCAATTTTTAAAAAATATTTAATCTTAATCTTTGCTTTTAAATAAATTTGTATTTATTAGCTGACCATAATATTGACACAAGCTTTACATATTTATAGTTGTGCCTAAAACTCACTTTTTATTTAGCTTGTTTTGGAGTTTTATAATGGATTTTTGCTTTTAGTTGAAACTGATCACACAATGTATCGCACATTCTCACTTTTAATGAGTTATTATATATATCTATATATATATATAAAATCTAATTTTTATTTATTATACCCTTATTATCGATCCCTAATATTGACTCAAGCTTTACAGAGTTATAGTAGCTTTAGATTTTTAGCCTAAAACTCACTTTTATTTAGCTCTTTTTGGGGTTCTATATTTGGATTTTTGAATAAACAGTCAAAGTTTTTAGTTGAAACTTTTATCACATAATGCATTGCGCCTTTTAATTTCTAATTTTGTCAATTCTTTTACAAGTTATTTTTGCTTTTAATCAGATTTTCATTAATTATACCTTTATTATCTAACCATAATATTGATTCAAGTTTTAAAGATTTATAGTTGAATAACCCATAAACTTTTTTTTTTAGCTGCTTTTAGTTGTTATGCTGCAAAGAAGTGGATTAATCTGACATTTACATTTTTAAATCCAAGTTAAAGCCACTCTTTTTCTTTACTGCGTACGACTGAGAGGGAGATTTTTAATCCAATTATTATTGATTTAATGTTTTTACCACTGATTTTAAAGGTTTTTGCTGCTGATTTTAAATATTTTTACCGCAGACTTTAAATGTTTTTACTGCGGATTTAAAACGTTTTTACCACTGACTTTAAATGTTTTTGCCACTGATTTTAATGTTCTTATGGATTTTTTAACAGTCAAATGTTTTCTATTGCACTTTTTAATCATGTAAAGCACATTGAATTGTCTTGTGCATGAAATATTTTGACTGCAGATTTTAAACGTTTTTACCACTGACTTTCAATGTTTTGACTGCGGATTTTAAACGTTTTTACCTCTGACTTTAACTGTTTTAAAGTCCGCTGATTTTAATGTTCTTATGGATTTTTTAACAGTCAAATATTTTCTGTTGCACTTTTTAATCATGTAAAGCACATTGAATTGTCTTGTGCATGAAATGCGATAAACCCGTGAGACACTTGAGTCATAAAGAAACAGTAATAGTTTATTAATTCTACATTTACACACACTCTGGCTCAAGACTTACTGGCAGATTCACGCGACACATTATGATTGATATTCACTGGAGTGGCTTGGGCGTGACTTCAGAGCTGTGGACAGAGGGATCGGCGCATAAATAAAACGCACATGTGCCACCCAGTGAGAAACATCCACGTGAAGCACCACCTGATAGCCCTGCTGTACAACACACCAGTGACCTGCTTTCCAAGCCTGAGTATCGTTTCAGTCATGAGGTCTGCTGAATGCCTACGAGCGTATTTGTGACGAAAGAGAGAGAGAGAGAAAAAAGATGAAAAAAAAACCCAGAAAAGTAATACTGACGCCAGAGCTGAGAGGCAAACAAATGAGTGGCTGGAAAACATGACGTTGTGAAATAATCCGTGGGGCGACTCTTTACAAGCTGTTAGTCAACTCATCCAGGATGGATGAGCAGTCAGTAGGGTTATATATTATCACGTGTTGGTACCGGATCAAACAGGATTTCAGCAGCAAAACATTGACTTTTAAAGCCAAGATAAATTAAAGTTTTTTAAAATAAACACAGAGTGTTTGTTTTAAAAAAATGTTAAATGATAAAGGTAGATTTGTCTGGGACACACGGAGCATATTCAGCTAGCTCGTCTGATGTAGCTATAGCTAAAAGGCTAACTGTGTTAGCATTAGGGGTGTCCCGACTCTTTCACTTTCGATACCGATATTGCATCCTTGAGTATTGGCATTTTTTAGTGTAGAATGTTAAAAGTTTTGTGGAACGATCTTGACAAAAAAGTTAAGCAAAGTATGAAAATAATGCATTTTATACATGTTTACAAAAGATATATCTTTGAAAATTACAGAAATGCAAAATTGCTTTTTTTTTGTTCTGTTTTTTCTTAATAGCTTGATTGGAGTATTTATTTGTATTGTCCATTTAGTATATTGGATTTTACATTTATTAATGTCCCTTGTCGAACGAGTCAAATGTGTATTATATTATTCTATTTTTTTATTTTATAGAGATTCTTGTTATTTTTTCAATTTGTTTGTTTATTTTCATCTATTTTTAAACGTTCAAGTCTTTTTTATTTTATTTATTCATTTATTTGAACAAGTGATATGAAAAACTGACAAAAACATTTCAACCTTAAACTGAAGAATATTCTACAATTGAATAAAATAAATTAAATTATTAGGAGACGATGCAAAATAACCTCAATACATTAAATACAAATATTTGAAGATTTTAAATACAGGCTGATATAATCTGCTAAATTTTTGATGATATCGTAACAATATCGGATATTAATATCAGATTGAGACACCTTCAATGTCTGATTCATTACAATAATAACTAAGCAAGACCTGTATTCGCAAGGTGAATACGTATTTGTCAATGAAAAATTGAAAAAATTGGCAAAAGTTACAACCTGTATCTGGATTTGTTGAAAAGTTTGTTCTTTTCATTAATTAAATTGAAAGTAATAATGCAGGAAAAACAGAAAACTGTCACACATTGAAAGGAAATGTTGTTCAATGGTACCAGTCTGAGCACTGTATCTCAATGTGTGGCAAAGTTATAGGGAAAACATTTTTTTGTTGTTTTGGCTGAGCTTTTGTTGTCCTGAGAGCGTTGAGGTCTCACTTTGTTCACTTTTCTGAGGAGTTCTTGACCTTAAATATGACCTTTGGCAAAGGTCAAGGTCACACATTGAAAGGAAATGTTGTTCAATGGTACCAGTGGCCAAGTAATAGGGATGTCATGAACGTTGACCCCTAGCGGTCCAATGAAATAAAATACTCCTCTTGAGATGAGCTTTTTATAAATATAAGCATCAAACTTGTATGATAAATATTCAGAGATATGGAAAATTTCATTTTTTAAACTTAACGTGACATTGACCTTGACATTTGGCTATAAAAAAGGTCGACTGCACATCCCTTGACATTGTCCCAATGAGATGACATACGTGTCATTAGTGCTGCATTAATAGCCTAGGAGGAGTTACAGGACAAAGGAGGAACTCCTACGAGCAATTTTGAATTGCCAAATACAATAATCGTTACTCATCAAAATGGTCAATTGGTCTTCATATTCATATAATAGGTAACTATGACTGAAAAATCAATAATTTGGGGGGTGAATTCCTAAATGTGATGACTAATAAGTGACTTGTGAATTGTGCTGCACAGAGGTTAGGTAAAATCCAACACCTAACCATCACAAATAATTACAGCTGCTTTGTGCCATCCCGCTTTCACTGGTGACTCAGCACTTTAGAGTGTTAATTACGACTAAAAGGGAAAGGGAAAAGCCAGCAGTGAGAAAAATACTGCCAGGAAGGAGGAGGAAAAGGAGGAAAAGGAGGAGGGCCTGAATATTGCAGCGCGCGATAAAAAGCATATAAAAGCCTACGCTGGAATGTTCCCTGTGTCAGCCTGTCTGTCTGCCTTCGTGTCTGCTCATCTGCCCCGAGCAAGGCTTTAATTATGAGGTCCAGGTTTATGTACGCACACACACACACACACACACACACACACACGAGACTTGCGTACCACATATCTCTAACACAGAGCATCACAGTTCCGCTGACTAACCAGTGGCACCAGACTTTGGCCTGCGGCTCCCAGATTCCAGTAAATGTCTTGTTATGCAACTCCTAACAAGTGTCACCCAGACTGAACCTGGAGCATTCTGGGTCCTGGCCGTGCTAGCGTGCTACATACACGCCGTCTTTTTTATTCATCAAGTCACTTCTGGGTTAGGGAAGAGGCCTTTACGAGTCAGAGTGGCCTTTTTTGTACCGAGGGATGGAAATACAGTCCACGCAGGCAGGAAATGAGGAGGAGGCTCAGAGGAGGTCCTTTAGCTCCTCTCTGTAGAAACACAGCTGCCCCTCATGTCTTGGGGCAACGCCAAATTCGGTCTCTTGTTGACTGCCTCAGAGGAGTGTGTATAGTGTGTGCTAGGGCTTGGAAATATTGACCAAAACTCATACATCGATATTTTTTGTGAAAATGGCAATATACGATATAAATCCCGATAATTCAAATTTAAATGAAGTCTGATCAGAAAGATAATTAATGGCCTGTGACTTTTGATAGGAAGCTCATAGAGGGATGGAACCCACGTCCGTCTTCGGTAATTCGGGTACAAGCTTTCCACTGGTACCACCCACGAGGCTCTGTGGGCTTCCACAGAGCCTCTATATCTCAGGAACCGAACGTCGGAGAAGGACGCGGGTGGTACCATTGGAAAGGCAGTAGATTACTTAGTATGTATGGACACTGGTTTCATTCCTCTGGCATGTTTCTGCGGAAAGTTACAGCACTTTGAACTTTTCAAGTGCAAAAATTGAGAACATTTTGCTATGCCGTATCTCGGGAACGGAAGATCACACAGGGATGTCGGCGGTACCGTCGTAAAGGCCTACACTAATTTACTGGGGGTAGAATGTGGTCGCATTTAAATGGTACGTTCCTATCAAAATAGTTATTTGCAAAAAACCTCAAAACGTACTGAAACTTTTAGCAAAAACAAGCGAAGGAACTAACTGTGCTTTTAATGCTGCTCTGAGAAGTAGCGAAAGCAGCGACTCCTAAAACAAGTATTTTAAATCAAAATGAGCTATAAAAAAATATGGCAATATTTCAATTTTCTATATCTCCAAAATATAAAACTTGATACATCTTGAATCTCGATATATCGCCAATCACTAGTGTGTGCTAGTGTGCAGAGGTGTAAAGAGTACTGATATATCCAGAGGTGAAAGTAAAGGATTAGAAGTACTCGCAATATTGGAATTGAGTAGCTTTTATGGGTACTTGTACATTTTACTTGAACTTAAGTACTTTTTAAAAGAAGCAAAGTCATTCATTACATTTCTACACCCAACGTTACTGAGTAAATTATTTATTTTTTTGTTTTAAAATGATCAACGGACATTGTGAAACTACAAAAAAAAATTAAATGAACAGACAACAATCAAATGCATCAGTAGTTTCACAATGTCCGTTGATCTTTTTAAAACAAAAACAAAAAATGTATTTACTCAGTAACGGTTGGATGTAGAAATATAATTAATTACTTTACTTATTTTCAAATGTACTTAAGTACAAATAAAATGACTGGTTTAGAAAAATACTCAAAAAAGTACCCATAAAAGCAACTCAATTACAGTAATGTGAGTACTTGTAATCAGTTACTTTTACCTATGCTAGTGTGTATATTAAGCACATGTGAGTGTGTTTTGAACGGCGATTTTAAAAAAAAAGGACCGTTTCTTTCTGTCCTAATACACATTTAGAGGATATTAGAACTAAGTGCGACTGCTAACGAAGTACAGCCAAAGTTAGTAACTCAACACACTCCTGTAATGAACCAAACTCGTGTATTAGAAACACATCAGTCCAATCAATGTGAGTCAGTGGCCACAGTACCGTAGCACTAACGAGGCTGTGTTGTGGTGCACATTGTTTAGTTTTCATTGTGAAACTGCACAATGAAACACTGAACTAGGTAAAACAAATCCTGGTGGACTTTAGTAGTTTTTTAACAGATTGGTGATCAGAAAATAGTAAGTTAAGTAAGTCTCTGCCTTGCCTCTCTGAAATGTTTACACTAAAACTAAGATTTGGAGCCAACCGGTGCATTGACGTGGTAATGACCCCTGTGTCGCTATCTGTACAACCAACGCCGACCTACGTGTTTGTCCGTTTCTTTCAGCACACTGTGTTTTGAGGCCTTGTTGAGAGTGTTTACCCGGCTTGGGCTGGAGAGTTTTGGGTCAAGAGAGCTTCGTGTACAAAGAAACAACTCAATTGATCTGGATACAGACATGAAAGCATACCTAAAGCTTCCCTCTCCATCAATAGAAGGCAAATATTTACACATGGTGACGTACGTGTAGTATTGCAAGAGAAAACTGACCGTAGGCCGTTATGCAAGGACGTGTTGTATGTGTACTGTGTACGCAAACATATGTCAACCTTGTTATATAGAAACCAATGATTCAATGTAGTGAAGGCGACCTATTAGAAATGAATAAGCAGGCCCAGTAGAAAGGTTTGGTGGTGGTGGTACACGCACGCCATCTGTCCTTCCTTCCTGTTGGACGCCACAACATGCCTGGCCAGGGTCAGTGTCCAGGCTGTCCCCACTGGTCCCACCTGGCACAACTGTCCTCCCAGTTCACACCATCACAGACGGCGTGAGAAGAAGTGCGGAGGCTGCCATCATGACTCATCTCCAACGTACCCGCTGTGAAATGAGCTCAGCCTCAAACTGCAACAAACCCGACAACAGCCTTAAAGCTACGATAACTGATCAAAAACTCTGGCTAAATCTAATGGATCAGCAGCCGATCACATGTGATGAATAAAACAACATAAACTGATCTTTTTTTAACTATCTACTACAGCACACACGGGCTTTTTTTCTCTCCTTTGTTGTTGTTGAGCTTGAGACCACACAGTAAAGTCACCAGAAATGAAACGATGACTAACTCGACTAGTGATTCACATCAAAAAAATTCCACAGTGTTGTTTCAAACTGGCTTTCAAAAACGATTTGCACATTACTTTAAGTTTTTCCCAGATTAAAAAACATACGCAAATCTCCATAATACATATTTGTCACAAAAACTTACTTATAAGGTGTACAGCAATAATACAGTAGATGATTGAAGTAGAGCCTGACCCATTTATTTTTTACTCTCTCTCTCTCTCTCTTTATTTAAAATCGGCCCCAAACAAGACTGTTATTACAAATGTGGCCAAAAACCTTTAAAATGTCCTAATTGGTAGATCTATGCATAAGAAAACGCATTATTTTGCACCATATTCATTTTATTACTTTATAAAAAATGGATCTACTTTACAGTTTTCGAGCCTGTGTTCCACCATCTTGAAATCATGTGATTGATGATGTCACACGGCCCCACTGCCTGTAAACATCCCATTGTTTTCCATTGGAGTGAAACATTTAGCCTGATTTTTAGATCATTTAGCAGCTTTTTCAGTAAAAATGACAACTTATGTTGCTTTTGGTGAAGTTAGAGAGTAAATCACGGATTGTTGAAGGACTCCCACCCAAAAAGGACTTCTATTCTCAGGGTTTGATCCCAGTTAGATAACTCGCTTAACTTTAGCACCCAGAGTGTGTCAGCGCACTGTTTAAGGGAGAGTAAAGGAGAGCTCTTCTTCTCTGTCTGCTACAAAACTGCCCCCTGCGGTCACAGATAGTTTCTGTCTCCAATAGAAAACAATGAGATGTTTACATGCAGTGGGGCCATGTGACATCATCAATCACGTGATTTCAAAGATGGCGGAACACAGGCTGGAAAACTGTAAAGTAATGCCATTTTTAAAAGGCAATTAAACGAATATGATGTAAAATAATGCACAGATCTTCTAATAAATTAATTTCCCAAGTAATTTCCCCGAGTTCAATAAAGTATTTCTGATTCTGATTTCAAAGGTTTTAGGCCATAATTGTAAGAACAGCGGAGGATTCCTTTAAGTAAGATTACTCTGATGCTCCAATATGGAAAGGAGCCGGGGTAGAGCCAAGAAGTCTATGAATAACTGCTCTCGCAGCAGTGAATGGCACATTGCTTTCCCACAGCGTTACTCAGTTTACACCCCCTGACATGGCAGGATAAGCATCCAGCCCAGGCGTTGGCTGCGCACCACTCAATGAGCCGCCAATCACAGCCAAACTGTTACATGGGTGGGACGACGTTGAGAAAGAGCTGTTTATTTTGTCAAAATGTATTGGCACATTGTCACTATGACTCCACTGCATTCTATACAGTGTCTTTAAATAGTTAATATGTATGTTAACTCCTCTCTTGCCCTCTTTGGTATTTAATAACCTGCCTATTACTCAGTAACCGGTGAACATCAGTTAGAAATTGTTGTGGTCAATGGAGTGTTTCACAGTGGTAAAGGTTCTACGATTCCTGCTGACACTAGAGGTTTTTTCTTTTTTTGTTTTGTTTTTTGTGGTCATCATGCATCCTTCAATTCAATGTAGCAACATTCTGCCAAAGGGCATGGTTTGGATACTTCCTGTTGCCAAAAATAAATAAGTTTGATCCTATTTTTAGCTCCGTGCAGGAGTTCATCAGCCATTGTTGAAGGAATATTATTATTTTTGCTCATAACAACTTTTTTGTGGAAAATCTACTGGTGCTAAAACAAAGTCACACATGAACACTGAACATAATTTGATTTAAAAACCCATTAATGCTTAAGTTAAACCTATTTCATGTGGGAAAAAATGGGAAAAACGGAGCCAGAGAACGGCACAGATGCAGCACTGTGACTGTGCAGACAGGATAAACTAATAGGAGGATTGGGGTTTTTTTTCCAACCAAACCTGCTCAGATATTGTCATAAACCTAGCAACACATCTGACCCTCTACCTACTTTGTTTATCTTCCCTGGCCAGCTTCACTGAAGAGGGTTTTTCCACTGTTGTTTAATTTTACCTGACGAGACTGAATTTGACAGCTAAACATGGCTTTTCTGCCTTTTATAAACACTGAGGTAAGACCAATGAATATAAAGTGGTTGCGCTTGAAAACAACATTTGTTCTCATCACAGCTTTTCAGATGAAACGTTTTAGGTAAGAGAAAGAAAACAAGAGTCCCGTTGATCTAAAGCACATGTGTCAAACTCAAGGCCCGGGGACCAAATCTGGGCTCTTTACAGCAGGAGTTCTAAACCTGTTCAGCCCACGGCCCCCAAAATAAAGGTTCCAGAGAGCCGGGACCCCCACTGTAGCTGAAGGGACATTGAACACAGACATGAACATTGAAGAACAGTCATGTAGAAACAGGGCCATCTATAAGGGGGAATAAAGGGAAGAGATTTTTGGGGTCCATCCATAAAGTCAGCAAAATGATGGTCCATTGTTCTATGAATCTGTGATAACCACATTTATTAATTCATCTGAATAATATCTACTCTCATCTAGGAAGTCCAGTATTATTTGCGCCATACTATATAGTAATCCTAAAGATTTAAATCCTTGTTTTAATCAGAAATAAAATGGGTAAAAAGTGCTAAAAAAGGGTCCAAAGTGTCAATATTGGAACAATTAGCAGAAACAATTTGTTAAAACTGGCAATTAATGGGCATGACAAATGGTGAAAGTGGTTAAACTGGCAAAAAATAAGCACAAAAAATGGTAAAAAGAGGTTAAGAGTGACAATAATGGGACAACATATGCAACATTAGGTGGAAAAGTGGTGGAAAGGGTTTTAAGTGCCTAAAATGTTTTGAAAATGGAAAAAAAAATGTGCAGAAAAGGCATTGAAATTTGATGGAGAGGTGGAAGAAATGGAAGTAATGTAGCAAATGTGCATTAAAAAAAGGCAAAAATGTGTCAAGCAAAATGGATGGAAATAGGTTAAAATATGGCTAGTTTGGTGTAGTTGCAGAAAAGTGATAAAAATAAGAGAAAATGGGCTCAAATTGTTCAGAAAATATCCTTAGTTTCTCGAAGGCATCTGGCGACCCCCTCTTAGAGTCCTGACCTCAAGGTTGAGAACCCCTGCTTTAGAAGATCTAACTTGGCCCGCAGGAGAAAGTCAAAATGAATCACTTCATGTAAATAACCCCTCCAATTACACAAATTCAATGATACTCAACAATATTTGCAGGGATCACTGTTTTTTCCCACGCTTATATTCCATGATGGCAGTCATTTTAATCCTCAAATTGTTGTAAAGAACTCTTACTTTTTCAAAATCACGCAATATTACTTAATTATTCCACAAAATTTCCCCAAATGTAATCAAAAGTTGATCACAAAGTCAAGTAAATGTAGGTGACGACCCTGCAGTGAATGAAATCTGAGTCTAATGAGTAGAATGGCGTGTTTCTGCTATAAAATCTCTGGTCGTGTGACGACTGGCATGTATGTGTCATCTCTGAGCACATGACTCAAACACGCACGCACAAAAGAAACACCCCACGAGTACGCTTTAATAAATTCAGAGAACCAGTAACGAAGCGGAACTGTAATAAATCTCTCATCGTGTGGCCACAGGCTTAATAATAATAATAATATGATTTCCAGGAGACTGTCATTCATAACATAGTGAAACTATGTGTCTGTGACGGAGTTGTAGCAGTTAAACAGTGTTGCAGTGGGAGGGCCTGTCACACACGACATTATGAATGTTGATAAGTTGTGTAACGTTTTCAAATATTTTCCCACGTTACATTGTTTCAGTTTTTTTTTTTTTTTTTTTCAAATAACTGATGTACGTTTTAAAAAAATTCTATTAAAAACAAATAACCATACGGCGCAGATAGAGATTACAAAACAAATGTCATATGACTCATAGACACAGGAAGCAATGGGGTGAAGGGAATTGTATGCACTGCACTGTGACGTAACACGAGGCCTCTTTAAAATGATAAGAAAATGCAGTTCGTTCACAAATTTGTTAGAAAATGACGGAACAACGAAAAAGAAGAGGAAGAGATGTGACCAGCAGGAATGAACACATTAACAAAAATCCACTGCAACTTATATATTATATATATATATAAATATATATAGTATTTTGACATAGGTGATATTGTCATTGTCACCAAATAGAAAGCTCAATATATGTTGAATCAAGATGTATTGCCCAGCCCTAATATGTGTGCGTGCGTGTATGTGTGTGTGCTCTGCGATCTTTGCTTTGGGATAAAAAATTAAAACCTGCAGAAGGGGAGTGATGAGGAAAAAAAGATATCTTTAGTATGGGAGTAGAATGTAGTTCATTATAGTGTAGGACACGTGTCAAACTCAAGGTCCGGGGGCCAAAATCCGGCCCTTCAGAGAATCCAATTCAGCCCGCAGGAGAAATAAACGTGAAAATGACAGAGAAAACATGAATCACTGTGTAAATGACCAATTTATTAGTCAGTTGTAAATTGTTGTTGAATTAACTTTAATTTTTTTTTTCCAAAATCCTGCAAGTTTTCTCAAATTATTCAGAAAAAAATCTCCTCCAATTAAATAAAAATTGGTTAAAATCAAAAATCAAAGGACATCTAAGTATCTGTCACTAAGATATTGTCGATTCCTTCCAAAAAGTACTGGTATGTCTAATTTATAACTGGAAGTGCAAACTTGGGCACATTAATGTTGAAACTGTTCGTTTTCCCGCCTAAAACCAAACTGGTGCAGATTTGACCCTTGAGAGGTCAAATGTAGATAAAAAAAAACCACTAAAACCTGAATATTAGGCATCATCATCAAACTTGAGTGGAAATAAACATGATCGAACCCCATATTTTCAAGGCATTATTTGTTAATTTTCCATTTTCTCTCTCTCAAGTACCCCATGTAGTGCCATTGCGTACCCCGAGAGATACACGTACCCTTATTTGAGAAACACTGCCTTATAGGAGAAAAAGACTAAAGTAGCACATACTGTGCAGCTGTTTGTTTATAAATGTGCCTGTGTGGCATTTTTCATCAGCAAATTTAACCCAGAATTGTCTTTCTGGTCAGACATTAATAAGTTTAAAAAAAAAAAAAAAAAAATCGAGATTTGTATCGTATATCGCTGCTTTGAGAAGAAATATCCAGATATGAGTTTTGGTCCATATCACCCAGCCCTAGCACAGACACAGTAGCAAAATGTAGCTAAAAATCAACCAAAAACTGAATATTAATCATCATCAAACACCAATAAACTACCAGTGCTGTTTTTAAAGCTCTGGTACACCAAAACTAGAAACCTAATCATAGTATCTACTGTATAATAACTTAGTATAAATCAAAGAGGAACAATAGATAAACTATTATAAATGCATCTTCTTTTCTGTTACATAAATTCTGGGATTATTCTGCTCAGATCAGACCATGGATCAGACATAAGCAACTGGCGGCCCGGGGGCCACATGTAGCCCTCGGTCTAATTTTGGTTTGGCCCCCAAAACAAATCCCAAAATGTGTATTTCAAGATCTTGGAAGGAATATAAAGCCCAACATAACACACCAAATAACTCCCAGAACACACAAATTGACAGCAAACTGCACAAAGTACACACACACACAAAAATAATTAAAATGACAACAAAAACAGACACAACGACCACTTTAACAATCAAAATGACCACGAAAACAACATTAAAGAATACTGTAGTTCCAAAGACACACAAACTGTCAACTTAAAAAATAAAGAACGTGACACCAAGAACCCACAAATATACAACAAAAAGGCAGAAAATTATCTCAATCTCAAAAATTACATCAAGAACACGAAAAAAAAAACTAAAAACAAAACACAAAATGACTAAAAACTGACCAAACAAAACCACAGATAAAGATCCCCCCCTGTATTAATGCTAATATTGGTCTTTATTCTAATGCTGACATAAATATTGATTATGTGGCCCTAGGATCAAATACAATCACATGTTTGTGGCCCCCCGCTGTGATAGAGTTGCCCATCCCTGCCGTGGATGATAAGATCCCACAGGTGGTGGTGGTGGTGAACCATCCCTACCTTCCATCCTGCAGAGCTGTTGCTGTCCCCCTTGTCCTTGAAATAAGGAACACTTTTCACCATCCAGTCGTAGATCTGGGACAGGGTGAGTCTGCTCTCTGGGGAACTCTCGATGGCTTTGGTGATGAGGTCCGCGTAGGACATGTTGCCCCATGCGTTCCTCCGGGAGGAGCTGCTCTTCCTCTGGGCGGCCGAGGCGGATCCCACCGGGGGGGACACCAGGGGCACCTGCTGCTGATGCTGATGCGGTGTCTGAGGGCCGGTGATCGGCTGCTGCTGATGCTGCTGCTGTCCTGGAGGCTGGTGCTGGTGCTGGTGCTGGTGGTGGTGGACACAGCTCGTCTCCTGACACTGGAAATCAGTGCACAGGATGACGGGCTTGTGCTCCTGGTAGTCCTCGGTCTCCTCCAGAAGGCTCAGGTTGTTGATGAAGTCCGCGTTGGTACCGGAGGAGGGCTCCTGTTTCACGGATGGCACCGGGGACGACGTGTTGGAGTCCCCCGGGTTCAGGAACTCCGGCCGGGGCAGGGGCCAAGTGCACGACCGCGGCCGAGACAGGGGCTCGAAGTCCGGGTCGATTTCCACCAAGTGTGGCTGCTGCTGCTGAGCCGCCATGGTCGAAAAAGAAAAAAGTAACGCAAAAAAGATGTTACAATGTCATGTAAATGTATCCTTGAACGCTGAAGTTACAACTTTGCCTTTTAAAAACAATGTTAGAAAAACGGTCCGCGTCTGTTGAAGCTGGAAGTCACATCACATCCCAAACTGTGAAACCCGCAGGTACAAACTATGAGAAATGTAGGACTTTAAAATCAAATGTAATAAGTGGTGGTGGTGGTGTCTAGTAGTGTGCGTCCGGTGATGTTCCCTCCAGCCTGTTGAGTGTTGACTGTTTAGAGCAGCATGTGAGCAGCACTTACTGGAACTTTCATTTGTCACCTGACACCGCCCACTTTTGACTGACAGCCAGCGGGAGCCAATCAGAGACCAGGAAAGAGACCCTGAAAACATTAATGTTGTTGTTATACCTTCAGTTTTCCACACATCTGCATCATATGGGAGATAGTAAAAATAAAAAAATAAGAAGTTGAATGATAATAACAATGAACATTTTTTAAGTCATAATTATGGGATACTATATCATAATTAGCATATACATAGTCATAATTATGACTTAGTATTTTATACTAGTATCTCATAATATCTGAAAGTATCCCATATCTCATAATTGAATTGAATTGATTATACTTTATTAATCCCCGAGGGAGAAATTCAGTTTCAGTTACATCTCATAATATATCATAGATTCTCATACTATCTCAAATTATCTCATAATATTTCATAATATCTCATAGTATCTCATATCTCATATCTCAAATTATCTCATAATATCTCATAGTATCTCAAAATATCTCATATCTCATAATATCTCAAATTATCTCATAATATCTCATAGCATCTTACATCTCATAAGATCTCATAATATCTCATAGCATCTTGTATCTCATAGCATCTTGTATCTCATAGTATCTCATAATATCTCAAATTATCTCATAATATCTCATAGCATCTTATATCTCATAATATATCATAGTATCTCATATCTCATATCTCAAATTATCTCATAATATCTCATAGCATCTTATATCTCATAAGATCTCATAATATCTCATAGCATCTTGTATCTCATAGCATCTTGTATCTCATAGTATCTCATAATATCTCAAATTATCTCATAATATCTCATAATATCTCATAGATTCTCATATTCTCACAATTAAAACTCAGTATCTCATAATTATGATTTAGCATATCATACTATCTCATTATCTCACAATATATCATAGTATCTCATTATATCTCATAATATGTCCAAGTATCTCATATCTCATAATATCTCATAGATTCTCATAATTACGACTTAGTATCTCATAAGAATTTTACTAAGATGATCAATAAAGGGTACATAATTATTACAATTATGTTAACAACTTTTTTTATTATTATTATTGTTAATTTAGTTTCCCTAGTTTTGTTTGTTTTTTTGTTTTGTTTTTGTTTTTTGTTTTTTACTGGAGAGAATGGGTTTAATCAATTTTCCACTGATATATAAAATCCCTAAAATTCATGGAATCCAAACTCGCCAAAGACCTCTATTCTTTATTTAAAAATCATATAATTAATTAAGCTTAACTGCCTTAATGTATTTGTTTAATAATTATTGTGTGTATGTATTTTAGCTTTGAGTTAGTGTTTTATTTTAATTTCCAAGTTTTTATTTTTATGTTGTATAATATGTCTGTATTCTTGAAGGAGTCTGTCGATGCTAAACATTGCAATATGTAATTAATTTGATTTTGATTTATCTATTTATTCATTTTGATCATGTAAATAGCAACTTAATAACAGTTTGAAATAAAAGAAAATAGAAGAACATCATTTATCAGTATCAGTTTATTGCTATTGATCTGATACATGAACAGCATGAATCATATATACTTTTACTACTTATTTTTTTGGTGTAGAATGTTAGAAAAGACTTGACCAAGTGATATTACACAGAGAACAATAGTCAGCAACAGCAGGAATGAGGAAAAACTACCACTTTTATTAATAACTTATTCAAGCTAACAATTTATTGTTTGTTAAAATGAATAAATTCTGTCGTTCTTCAAAGGAATGACGAATTTTGATTCTTATGAATGTGTAAAATTTATGAAAACTGCAACTTCTTTGAAACAAAACAAAACAAAAGAAAGTCAACCATAAAACAATTATAATAACAATATGATATAATAATAACGTTTAAAAAAAAAAAAAAAAAAAAAACAACCTTGAGTTGACTGCAGAATAACTTTTGTTTAGATAAGTGTTAGCTGAAAAAACAGAACTGTCTTTTGGAGAAAAAAAATTAAAATAATTGAAATGACATTGATATTGATTTTTTTATTTTCATTTTTTTAAAAGATGTTTTGGGAATGCTTTCTAAATTTTAAAGTGTAAAAGAAGAATATTTGTTACATGTATAAATGCAATTTCCAAAGTTTTAGTCATGGGAATTTAAAAAAAAAAAAAGAAAAGGGTGTCATAGTTTGGATGTTGTGCAACACTTTAACACTTGAATATACTGACATCTTGTGGTCATTATACCATACTACACTAACGTTCACTTCTCCACAATGACTTCTCATTTGTTTTCAAGCACAGTTTTCTAATTACCTGATTGGAAATAAACTTTATACACAAGCACATAATTACACACATATAGAGCCTGTTTTACATCGTTTTTCTCAGCCAAGATTAACGCATTAAAGTAAAGCATGTGAGTGTTTGTCATTTTTCCATCTACCAAATATAACAGTTAATTTGGTCACATGGCTCGCTTTATAACTAAAGTTTCTATGGAGGTAGATGTATGTCTTTATTATATTGAATTAAAAAAAATAAATAAATAAAGTTTACTTCAATCAAAGATGAATATTTTCAATCAAGGAAGAAAAAAAAAATGTCCAAACGCAATTTTTGGGGGGCTCAAATAGTTTTTTTGAGTTAAAACACTTTTTTTTTCTTTAGTTGAAAATATTTTTTGATTGAATGTTTTATTTTGATTGAATGTTTTATTTTGATTGAAATTTGTAATTTTTTGATTGAATAATAAAGACATAAATTTACTTGGCCCAAAAAAAAAAAAAAAAAAAAAAAAAAACATTACTTCAATAATAAAAACCTTTTCAAACAAAAATAAAGTTTACTTCAATCAAAAAAAAAAAAAAAAAAACCAAAAAAAAACGTCTTCAAATGCAAATACTTGGGTCTCATATATTTTCTTTGTTTGACAGTATTTATTTTTAATTGAAGAAAACTTTTTTTCTGATTGAAGGGTTTTTTTTTTTTTTTTTTTTAATAACAAAGACACAAATCTACCTCCATTAGTTTCCACCTGTACTTTTGTTTTTTAAACAGAGATGAAGTAAAATAGTGTCCTTCACAGGAACAGTTACTGTTTTAAATATCATTTATTGGATATATACGGTTTCCCCACGCTGTTTTGTGTGCAAATAATCCACTCCCAGTTTTTTTTTTTTTTGTTCTTGTGTTTTGCAACACGTCGTCAATAAAACGGAAGTAGTGCAGCATGAAAGAAAGTTTCCAAGACCTAACCCGGAAAATAGACACTTCAAGGCGCAAAGAAAGTGTTTGTTTTTTTTTTTTTTTTTTTTTAAATGAAAAATAAAGAAAACCGAAGGCTCGAGGGGACAACTGTGCACTTTGGATGCGACCACAGAGACTGATAACTGGGTAGAGAGAGAGAGAGAGAGACGGATCCAAGTGGAAGGTCAACGGTAGAATCCACAGGTCAGCACTTTGTATTCATCTTTCTTCCTCCACTTCTCCTTTTCTCCCTCATGTAGTACTTTTATATAAATTCATTAGAATATTAGTGTTCTGTTGTTTTCAAGCTGTATATATAAACATTTATTTATACTGCTGCTGAAGCTTTACACCTAAAGTTAAACAATGCTGTCAACCAGGGGTTCTCAACCTTGGGGTCAGGACCACATTTGGGCTCGCGAGCCACTGGGAGGGGGTCGCCAGATGCCGTCACGAAACTAAAACAGTTTTCTTAACAATTTGAGCCCATTTTTGCTTATTTTGACCCCTTTTCTGCAACCTGACTGAACTTGCTATATTTTAACCTATTTTCATCACGTTTTCTTGCCATATTTTTGCTCCTTTTAATGCATTTTTTTTACATTACTCCCATTTCTGACACTTCGCCATTACATTTCAATGCCTTTTCTGCACATTTTTTCCACTTTCAAGACATTTTTAGCACTTTTAAACCCTTTCCACTTAATGTCACATATGTTGACCCATTATTGTCACTTTTACTTCACCACATTTCATGCTCATTTTTTGCCAATTTATCCACAGTCACCATTTTCCAGTTTAAACTCATTGTTACAACTTTTATTCTGCCACTTTTAAGCTAATATAAATGAATGAACCGTTTTTTTTTGTTTTTTTTTTACCACTTTTGCATTTTTATTTTTTTTTTTAAATCCCATTTCACCACATTTTTCACCATTTTTGGTCACTTTTAGTTTGAACCCATTTTATTTCTGATTAAAACAAGAATTTACATCTTTAAGATGACTATATAGCCTACGATGGTCCAAATAATAATAATAATAATTATTATTATTATAAAATTCCTGGATAACAGTGGATATTTTTCAGATAAATAAATAAATGTGGTTAGCAGAAGATTCAACAATGGACCATCATTTTGCTGACTTTATGGACCTTTATTTTGTGGGTCGTGGTCTGAAAAGGTTGAGAGTCACTGCTCTATATTACTAATTAAAGTTAGTGAAAGAATAAATACAATATAAGGTATCGGTTGAAATGATGACACTTTGAATCAGGATGTGTCAGAACTAAAGGAACTAAACTTCTAACTAACAGAACTAAACTAATTCAGAACTAAACTCAAAGTCTGACCCTTTGGAGCATCTGAGCTTTCCAATGTGGACAGATAACAATAATCATTGCGTAAATTACAAAATAATTCAGTTGTAGATATATTAATCCCTACAGTTTCACACATTTAATGAAACTCTATCATACATCACATGACTGCAGTCATTTTTAGTCACAAATTGGGAATAAAAGGACTCTTAATTTTTACTTAAATCCTGCAATTTCTCACAATCAGTCCCACAGAACTCTTATAAATTACACTAAATTTGGTCACAAAATCAAGCAAGTTTAGAAGTGAAGATCCTGCAGGAACTGATATCAGATGGATATAAAATAATATATAGGGGGAAAAAATATATATATATATTCATATCATTTAAAAACTGCTTTATTGTGACCAAAATCTTTGTCTTTGCATTTGCAAATATCAAGAGCAAACATTCTCTTATTTACTCTTCTTCTTCTTCATGCATTTTCCCTGAATGGTTGATGATATACTGTACGTTAACTATCCTTTTATTTGCAGATCATTGGTGTAGCCTTTGTGCATGTGTGTTATTTGAAGCATGTCTCTGCATCCTGTGATCCAAGCTATTGTCGACTTCTCAGCCGGAGCAATGGGTGGGTGCAATTGGTTTGGCTCTAGTCATTCCTTACAGCAAACATAAGAAACTGCTGGCATGGGGCCCCCGTGCTGGCCTGGGGTCCCCGTGCTGACTCCAAAAACATACAAAATGACAGAATAATACACAAGATGACCATGAAATTACACCAAAGTAACAAAAAAAATGACAAAACGACAACAAAAACACATAAAATGAGAGAAAAATATACAAAGGAGACACAAACAACAACCAAATACACAAAATTAGAAAAATGTACATAATGGCATCAGAAACACAAAAAACATGTTTCCTGAATGAAACAAAGAAAACACAACCAGCAAAAATACACTAAAATGCACCGAAATCACACGACATGAGGAAAAAATACACAACCAAACACACAAAATTAGAAAAATATACAAAATAGCATTAAATACACACATAAAAAAATCTGAATGATACCAAGAACACATGACCAACAACAATAATACACTAAATGATGACAAATACACACAAAATAATAGAATACACAAAAACACATGTAATTGAGAGAAAAATACACATAGAACACACAAACAACAACCAAATACACAAAATCAGAAGCATATACTAAATAACATCAGAAACACACAAAACATATTTTGTGAATGATACCAAGAACACAAACCAACAACAAAAACACACAGAATGAGAGAAGAATACACAAAAAGACACAGAAAACACACGTAGTAAGAGAAAAACACACAAATATACTAAAAAGACAAAAACAATGCTCAGATTGGTTAGATTCTGGGTTGTGTTTTGAGCTGAAAGGACCTGATATCTTCTCGTGGTCCTGCAGGCGGTACAGCTTGTGTTCTGTGTGGCCAGCCTTTTGACACTGCTAAGGTGAAGATGCAGACGTTCCCCTCCATGTACCGCGGCTTCGTCCACTGCTTCCTCTCCACCTTCAGACAGCTGGGCATCCGTGGTCTCTACAAAGGATCCAGTCCAGCTCTGGTGGCCAACATCAGCGAGAACGCCGTGCTCTTCTTGAGCTACACCTTCTGTCAGGATGTGGTCCGATCTTTGTCCTCAATGGATAAGGGGGCTGAGCTCAGGTCTGATACTACATCATTATTATACGATTTTTATTTAACTCAAATTATTTATAAAGCAACATTGGGATTCTATACAAGGACGGTTGTCTGTGTTTATCAAGAATCTTGTACCTCGACAAACCCCCAATTTCCACTGGATGCATTTTGTAACTGCTGCGTAAAAGCATCAAAGCTGATATGTTTCCATTAAAGTCAATAGCTGTGTTTCCATTACCCTTGGAAATGCGCAAAACATTTAAATATCGTAATAAAAACTGGTAATGGAAACACCTGAATTTTGAAAAAAACTGTCAAATATTGCTAAAAAGTTTTTACGCTTTCACGTGGATTAATTTCAGACAATTCGATATTAAAATGTGTTGCAAAAGTGCAATGGAAACACTTTTTTTGCAAATGCACGTCACAGAACGTGACGTACCTGGTCACATGACAACTGCTCTCTGAGAAAACACGGTGCGGTACGTGTGGACAGAATACGATACTGAGCCATTTCCTTAGCGTTGTACTTAAAAATGATCACTGCCACATTAGACGTGAAACTACAAAAGAAATGCAGAGTGTTATAATGACGTTTAGAGCGTCCATTTTCCTGCAGCAAGATTTCACGGTTGTGAAAACAAAACAACCTTCAATGGAAACACGTTCAAAGTGCATCTATACTTTGTCGACATTTAGAAACATCGCTTTTATTTTGCGAAAAAATGTAATGGAAACACAGCAAAGTCAATTTCCACCACATGCGTATGTGGTCCGTCACTGCTGCGTAACGACTCCGCCATGTCGTCGCCCTCCGCAACAGATACACAGACCTTCCATTTTTGATAATGATGCATAAATTCAGCAAAGCTAAGCTTGTGTGGGACACGACGTAGTGCACAGACACAGAATAAAACATGCAGTTTATTTTCAATATAAAATACTCCGTGTTCAAGGTGCATCGTATTTCCATACATTTCACATATAGATATTGACCTTATTCATGATTGAATCACATTATTCCTCACAAAATGGAAGATCTACAGCACATGTCAAACTCATGGTCCAGGGTTTAAATCCGGACCTTTGGAGCATCCAATGCTCACAGTTTTCCCAGTGTTCATATCGCATGATCATTTTTAATGTTAAACTGTTAAAAAAAAAAAAAAAAAAAATCAAAATTCTTACAAAATCCTTTAATTTTTAAGTATTACAAAATTTTTCCCTTCTCAAATTTAAAGTGAAGATCCTTTTGGGGCTGATATTTATCTTTTATTGCTTGGAGATTGTCAGTTTCTTACATATTTTGTATTTTATGTAAATGTAGAAGTGCAAACTAGGGCACGATAATGTTTAATTAGTTGAGATCAAACTGCTCTGTATTTGGCCTCTGAAGCAAAATGAGTTTGACACCCCGGATCTACAGGGCAAGACCAAGTCCATTTCCTTCTTCTCCTCCCAAAGGACACAATGAACCGTTTGTATGTCTTTGTGGTTCTCTTTGTATCCACTACAGCGCGCATGAACTTTTGAGATCTCCTCACCGCCACAGATACGGAGGGGGTGGGGATTAACGGACAGCAGATTACGCAGCAGTTCCGCAGCGGAGACGTTATGGGAAAGTTACGCATTAGTGGAAATCTGGTGTTAGTCTTGTGGTAGCATCGAGTGCCGTTTTCTTCACTCATGGCGGCATTTTCTTTGATCTTCAGTGATGTTCAAAAGGCATCTGCAGGTTCTTTAGCTTCCATCTTCTCCTCGATTGCGCTGTGCCCCACAGAGCTGGTGAAATGTCGCCTGCAAGCCATGCACGAAATGAAGGAATCGGGCAAGGTCGCAAAAGGCCAGAGAAGGTGAGTGTTGGACCAGAGTGTGGAAAACAGCGAGCAGCGAGTTGGGTCTGCACTGACTGCTGATTGATGGTGTTCACCAGCACGGTGTGGAGTGTGGTTAAGACGGTGATGAAGACGAGCGGCCCTCTGGGCTTCTACCAGGGCCTGACTTCTACTATCGTCAGGGAGATGCCGGGTTACTTCTGCTTCTTTGGGGCCTACGAAATGTGTCGTTCCACGTTTGCAAAACACATGGGCACAACGAAGGACAACATAGGTATCTGTATCTGAAGTATGAATTTTCTTCTAAACTCCTTCATGGTCTGAAGTTTTCTGTGTTTTGCAGGTGTTCTTCCGCTCATGTTCAGCGGTGGATTTGGAGGCGCTTGTCTTTGGTTGGCCGTCTTTCCTATTGACTGTGTGAAGTCCAGGATTCAGGTGTACTCATTAGCTGGGAGGCAAAAAGGATTTGTTAAGACCTTCGTTAGTATTATACGCACTGAAGGTACGATTCAAACTGACACTTTTATCCTTCAGTCAGGCACTGTACCAAAATCCTGTGAAACCTCTGTTTAAAAAAGAGAACACTGGATGCCTCTATACTGGCTAACTATAGACCAATCAGAACCTCCCATTCATTCCCAAGATTATTGAGAAGGTGGTTTTCAACCAACTGAGTCAATTCTTAACCTTCAACAGAATATTTGATAAATTTCAGTCATGCTTTGGTTCTCATCACAGCACAGAAACTGCTCTGATCAAAGTGATCAGTGACATAAGGTTGAACACTGATTCAGAAAAAGTATCTGTTCTCATTCTATTGGATCTAAGTGCTGCATTTGACACTGTAGATCATACAATTTTGGTTGGTTGGGTTGGACTAAATGGAAAAGTAATGCAATGGTTTAAGTTCTACTTGGAGGAGCGAAGTTATTTTGTAAGCATTGGAAACTTTGAATCTGACAGATTACCAATGTCCTGTGGGGTTCCTCAGGGATCTGTTCTTGGACCTCTTCTGTTTAGCCTTTATATGTTTCCTTTAGGACAAGTTTTACAGAACTGTAAGGTTGATTTTCAGAGCTACGCAGATGACACACAACTATATCTATCACTGAACCCAGATGATTATGGTCCATTGAGGTGTTGTGTGACTTTTTATAAATGGTAAACTGCTGTATTCAACTATATAATGATGAGATGGAGGTGATTGTTTTTGGTAACAAGGAAAAAAAGGACTGCTGTCAGCGAGGACCTTCAGTCTCCATCTTTAAAAACTAAAGGCCAAGTTAAAAACCTTGGTGTTCTGATTGACTCAGATCTGACATTCAGCATCAGTTCAAATCTATCACAAAAACAGCTTCTACCACCAAAAGAACATCTCCAGAGTGAAAGGTTTAATGAGTCAGAAAGATCAGGAGAAACTGGTCCATGCTTTTATCTCCAGCAGACTGGACTATTGTAATGATCTTCTAACAAATACAGCTGGTTCAGAACGCTGCAGCTCAGGTCTGAACCAGAACAAAGAGGTCAGAACACATTGGTCTAGTTTTAAAGTTCCCAGTCGGCCTCAGAAAAGACTGTAAAGTTCTGCTGCTGGTGTATAAATGTGTGAATGGGTTTGGTCCAGAATACATCAGTGAGATGTTAGTCAGGTATGAACCCAGCAGGTCTCTCAGATCTATGGACACAGGTCAGATAGTGGAGCCCAGAGCTCACAGTAAACATGGTGATGCTGCTTTTAGTTGTTATGCTGCAAAGAAGTGGAACAAACTGCCAGCAATGTGAATTTTTATTTATTATTCCAAGTTAAAGGCACTCTTTTTCTCTACTGCGTATGACTGAGGGAGGAGATTTTTTATCATATTGTTGTTGATGTAATGTTTTTACTGCTTATGTAATGATCTTATTGATTTTTAAACTGTTAAATATCTGTTGCATGTTTTAATCATGCAAAGCACATTGAATTTCCTTGTGTATGAAATGCGCTATACAAAAAAAGGTTTGCCTTGCCTTCATATAAGTGGTGAGAGTTTAATAACTGACAAACATCATTATCTGCAGATTACAAATCTAAGCTCTCTCTACTTTGCAGGAGTTACTGCTCTCTACTCTGGTCTGACTCCCACCATGATCCGAACGTTCCCAGCCAACGGCGCCCTCTTCCTGGCTTATGAGTTAAGTCGGAAGTTCATGATAGACACGCTTAGTAACTGATAGAAGTGTTACTTGATTAAATACTCCCTGTGGTTATTGTGGTTGTTTGAATAAAGCTTGTTTAAATAAATTGTTACATCATCATCTTTGCAGTATTTTTTCAGAGTACCCAGGGGGGGCACAACCACCCTCATACATTTGCTAGCCCCTTTCAGAGGTGGCCTGGTGATAAGCCACTCCCACTTTCTTACTTTTTATGTATTATTTGAAGAGTCTTTAAAGCTTTGTTATTTTCTGAGCACTTGATGAAGTCGTATAGTATTTAAATTCTGAAATAAATGCTTGACGGATTTGTCTCTCTACCAGCAGCAACGAAGTAATACTTTAAATAAATATGTGGATACTAAAATAGTAATGATATACTGATAAGAAATAATAAAATGTATATATAATATTAAGAATACAAATTGAAATGATGCACCAAACAAGTCCATTTTTATTACATTTTCATTTATTGAACTATATCTGCAAACTAACACAAAAGATAGAGATTGGAATTAGTGGTAATGTGTTTTGTTGTATTTGATGTAAATAAAGTAGTAAAAGAGTAAAACATTATTTTAACATATTCAAAAAAATTGACAAACATGGCTTCATTTTTTTTTTTTCTTTATTCGCATTAAAAAAAGCCAAGATTAAAATAGGGTGGTACAAAAAACTTTACTTTTATCCTTGTTTTTAAACCAAAACAAACAAAACCAAACTCAAGTGATGGAAAATCTAAATCCTAATGCTGTCACCATGGTGATAGTCACCCTTCCAATCTCAATCTATGTGGTATTATATACCGAATAATATATGTCTCAAAACAACACCATTTTCTCACCAAGACATTATTTAATTCATGGACAATCTAGACTCAAATATCTCTAATGTCATAAGTCTTGTTATTTTAATGTGTAAACATTTTATTCATACTTATATATATATAATCTTTTTAGAACGTCATTGTAGTGGTCATTTCTTCAGCAAAACAAATAACAAAAAAATAGTCAACCCGATACGTAAAAGTTACACGATCAACCGGATCAGTTAAAAAAAAAAAAACGATCTGCTGTATATGGCCGACCGGATATAGACGCGTTGCGCACGTGCGTTGAAAGGATCGTGCAGTGACAGTGGGGTGGGGTTTGTACGTGTGACCTCATCACGTCAGTGAAACGTCTCCGCCCCGAGGGTGAAGCACTTCCGCCAAGATGGTAGTCGGTGCGTTCCCCATCGCCAAGCTCCTCTACCTGGGTGTGAGACAGATAGGCAAGCCTGTGGCGAACCGCATCAAAGACGGAGCCAGAAGGAGCGAGTTTTTTAAGAGCTACATCTGTATGCCTCCGGCACAGCGTGAGTGAACGAGCTAACGGCTGTTAATAGGTTATATCGCTGCCTTTCACCCTCACCACGGTTAGGGCCGCAAAAACCCAATCAGCGTTTGGGATTTAGAAGTTGGACCAATGGGAGCTGAGGAAATTCAAAGGGGGCGGGCTTTGTGTGTCATTGAAACAGGCAGTGTAAAGTCCCCTGGCTGTAAGGACACACTCACTGCTGTAAATAAATACCCTAAAAGGAATAGTTGAATATCAAATCATTGATCAGAATTAATGATATTTTTCACAAAAAAAATTAAATATAAATCTTTACGTAGTGGAATGCGTTGGGATTTAAATAACATTAGAATGATTAAGGGAATTATAAATCATTATCCAAAGTGGGTCGAGATTCAGAATTATACTCTGTATTAAAGTATAAGAATCACACACTTTATGACTTAAATGTATTGGTTTTCTAATGAGATTTAAGGATGTGTTTTACTGTTTTTAATTTTCTGTTGTATTTTTTATTTTGGACTTTGAATTCGAGTGTTTTCAGCCTTGCTCGGTTGTAAACAAACACATAATCTGATTATCTGATATAGAGATGTCGTGTGGCTGGTATTGTTACAATAAATCTAGCAGCAAATTATATAATTTTGTTATACAAAAACAACAAACAATTTATCTAATGCTTTCACTTGGTAAATTCCCCATCCATAAGTCTAAATTCTAGAAAACTACTGCACACTTTACAGCATTCATCGTTGAGTGTAAATATAATATTGAATCCATCCATCAAATAAATCAATAATAAGAAGTCTATCCACACATTCAATTTGATAAATTATTTATTTTAAGATTATAATAATTCTGACTGCTTTGTAACGTCTTAAACCTAGGCTGATCTACCTTAAACATTGCTTCTTTATTTTTATTTTCTATATCACTGTTGTTTATGATGTCATGTTCTATGCACTTATTCTTTTACTGTTGCTGAGAAACATGAATGTACACAATCAATTAAAATATATAAATAAATACAAGTTTTGTTACTTGTATCGGACCTGATACTTTGGAATGTGCTAAAAAAAAATGTTCTGATAGGGTTACAAAGGGGTGGAACATTTCTGCTCAATTTCCACTGGAATCTAAGATCAGTGATTTTGGTGAAGTGCATAAATATTAACTTTTTATGGATATTAACTATTGGAATTTGCTGTTATTTATATTAAATAACTGTATCATATTCAAAGTTGAATAGCAGCATCCATGAAAAATTATTTAATTTAAAAAACACATTATTTACACTGGGGTTGCAAAAATTCAGGGAATTTTCAGATTAATAATAGTTGAAAATGGGGAATTTACTAAATTGAAGGTTGGCTCTTAACGATGTTAAATGTAGTTTGGCAAAATATATTTAGCATCATCTGAAGCAGTGGTTCTCAACTTTTTCAGGCCGCGACCCTCCAAAATAAAGGTTCCAGAGAGCGGGGACCCCCACTGTAGCTGAAGGTGGTTGAACACAGACATGAAGAAACAGGGCCATTGATAAGGGGGGATAACGGGGGGAGCTTTTTGGGGTCCATCCATAAAGTCAGGAAAATAATGGTCTATGAATCTGTGATAACCACATTTATTTATTCATCTGAATAATATCCACTGTTATACAGGAAGTTTATTGTTATTTGCTCCAAAGTATATAGTCATCTTAAAGATGTAAATCCTTGTTTTATTCAGAAATGAAATGGGTTAAAAGTGACCAAAAATGGTGGAAAAGGTGGTGAAATGGGATTTTAAAAACCACAGAAATTGACAGAAAAAGTGGTTTTAAAAAAAAAAAAAGGTTTCAGAGTGTGAATATTGGAACAATTGGTAGGAACAGTTTGTTTAAACTGACAAATATTGAGCATGAAAAAATTGTGAATGTGGTTAAATTGGCAAAAATAAGCATGAAATTTGGTGAAAAGAGGTTAAAAGTGACAATAATGGGTCAACATGTGTGACATTAGGTGGAAAAAGTGGTGGAAAGGGTTTATGAATGCAAAAAATGTGCAGAAAAGGAATTGAGATTTGATTGAGAAGTGGCAGAAAATGGTGTAATGTAGCAAAAATGCATTAAAAGGAACAAAAAATGACAAGAAAAAGTGATGAAAATATGTTAAAATATGGCAAGTTTGGTGTAGTTGGGGAAAAAGACTAAAAATAAGCAAAAATGGCCTCAAATTGTTTAAAGGTCCTTTATCATGCTATATTAAGACCTTCCAAAATCAACTACAGCCACATATGGGTAATATTTGAACAAAAAGTTAACTGAAATATTTCAATCTCACTGCAGATCAAATACACCCGAGTCAATTAACAAACAAACACAATGTCTGTTTTTCGTGCATACAAAGTCAAACATAGACTAAAACCAATCTACTGTTCACAGTCAGAAAAAAACAAAGTACAGTGCAATTGTGCAAAAAAGTAAACAAAGTCAAATAATTAAAATAAATAACACATAAATATATAATACTGTAAACTACTACTCCCAAAGCAGTAAACATGTTGACATAGGGGTCATTATTCCCTGTATTTACTGTAGCTTTTGTTTTTCAGAATTTTGCATTGTTTTTGTGCATACATACTGTAGTTGGACACTTAACCAAAGGTATTTTAGAACTGCAATAGTTACTTTAACAATAAACATACTGGTAGAAGCTTCTTCAAAAAACAGTGCAAACAATGTTGTTAAACAAAATAAAAGATTTAAAAATAAAGCAAAGAATGAAAAATATCATTAAATGTATATAAATAAGGTGCAATGTTTTGGTTAGGTTCTTCAGAATCTTATCTTCCTTGCTTTCTGAGATGAAAAGTCATTTATGTCATCATTGTAAGTTATCTCTTTTCCTACCTGATGGTTAATACCTAGTATTGCTAAACCAGTTCTTGTGCCATTGCAGGTCACATTTAAAAGTAAAATAATTAAAAGTGCAAACATGGCCAAGGGGTAAAACTCAGAAGCTTTAATGATCAACAAGCCTACAGCATTAAAAACGTGAAAGCTATTAGTTATTTCATAATAGATATTCCATTTTTTAGTCAGTGTACTGTATTTACATCAGATATTTGTTTCGACCAGCAGAGGGCGTTGGTAACCAGTTGTCGGTTAGCATGCAGCTATTCCAACAGTGAAGAAGAGATGCTATGCTCGCAGACAGAGCTAATAGAAAAATGTGACTTTTACAGATATTAACGTAATAGTACAGATATTCCTTCGGTGCTAAAGGAATTTCTTGTAGGCATCTGGCAAATACCTCCCAGTGATCTTAAATATCAGCATCAGTTATTTAAAATTACTCCCAATTTTTTGGTTCATTCCAATGAATAACTCCCATGAAGTTTATATTTTTGAATATTCCTGTGCTTAAGCTCTCCTCTCCCACAGTCTACCACTGGATCGAGATGAGGACTAAGATGCGGATCATGGGTTTTCGTGGCGCCAGCATCAAACCGATGAACGAGGAGGCGGCGGCGGAGCTGGGAGCAGAGTTACTGGGGGAGGCCATCATCTTCGTCATCGGAGGTGGGTGCATGGTCCTGGAGTACAGCAGACAGGCGGCTAACTCCAGACGCAAAGAGGAGGAGCTAAACGAGACCATCGCTAGCCTACAGACTCAGATCGGAGAGCTTTCACTCACCACAGAGACCATGGACGCCCAGATAAGAGAGCTCAACAGGCTGCTGATGTCACTTCCTGCTCCACAGAAGAAGTGATGAATCATGACTCAGTGCTGTGGATTCAGACGCTGTTTGCTCATCGTTTGAGCGACTAGTTGTAAAACTAAACTCCTATGATATTCATAGTGACTTTCTGTGGTTGATCTGGCATGTTCATCATTATAAAGTTCAGTGTATTTAAAGATTTACTGCCCGGGGAAAGGTTTGACCTTTAAATTTAAAACATTTTGTAATTTCAGGGTTTGTCAGCAGCAGATTATTAAATAAATGCTGATTGTAATGTTTTATTTGCTTCAGATGTGTGATCAAACATTTATTTTTGGGAGAAATAAAGCATTAGAAACACTATTACGGACCAGGGTTGGGGTCAATTACATTTTTCAATTACAATTTTGTTTTCAATTATCCATGTTCAATTACGCTTACGGTAATCGCTATTTTTTCCCAATTACAAATGAATTACAATTAATGTTCTTTTCTCCCTGAAAGCCAATTACAAATACAGCAAGTACATTTTTCTCTTGTTTGTTGAAACCATATGCAGAGTTTGCCCCCTCCCCCCAGTGGTCAAATGTTTTCATCACAGTTTACCCAATGCATTCGAAAAAATACAATTCTTAATATAATGTACATAATACACAAATGTTTTAAGTTCCATAAAACACAGTGACTGTTTTCACTGTCAAAGTTTTCAGTGAAATGGTTCCAAACTTTTGAGACTTTAGGTTGGTTTTTCTTCTGTTGCACAATTCTTCTTTACAATGTAAATGGTCGAAACATGTCAAGAGATCAAAGTACATTTCCTGAAAAAAGGCTGTCTGAATAAATGAAACCATAACGCATTATTCAAAAAGAAGACAAAATTAACTTGCTGCAATTATTACGTGAAAGTCAAGAAAACGTCAAAGTGATCAGCAGACGCCTCTGAAGAAGACGGGCAGTTCACAGACAAAACATGTCAAAGTAATCTTCCTGAAATAAAATGTCTGAATAAATGAAACCTTAATAACTCAATTACTGATACATTCTCAATAACAAAAGTTAACGTACAACGTTACTAACTTTTATTCATATAGCATTGTGATGATTTGATGTGCTTTTGTTTGTGTATGTGTGTGTGTACGATGTTATTTTAGTTAATTGAATAATAATAAATCTTATGTAAGAGCTCAACTAGGAGCAATAGTTAAAATTTAAATTATTGTAATTAATGATCAATTACGAGATTACAATTATAATTCACCCTTGGGATAAAAACATTTTTGAATTAACATGAATATTCAAAGAAATTTGTAATTCTTTATAGTCTGTCATAAGCCCCTAAAAACTAGTTCAAATGTAATGAGTGTTACACTTAAATTGGGGTGAAAATACAGTACACTTAAAATATGAGAAAAATGTGGAAATACATCCAGAAACGGAGGTAAGTCTAAAGTATACTATAGCCATACCTCCATATTTGGGTTTTTGAAATTTTCAAACAGCCAAAAATGGAGGCAAGGCTACAGTAAAATATAAAAAAACGGGCGGAAAAATTTCAAACACCCAAAAACGGATATAAGGCTACAGTAAGGCAAAAAAACGGGAAAAAAAATTTCAAACACCCAAAAATGAAGGTAAGGCTATAGTAAGGCATAAAAACAGGCGAAATAATTTAAAACACCCAAAAATGGATATAAGGCTACGGTAAGGCATAAAAAACGGGCGAAAAAATTTCAAACACCCAAAAACGAAGGTTAAGGAGACAATAAGGCTTAAAAAAGGGTGAAAAAATTTCAAACACCCAAATATAGAGGTAAGGCTATAGTAAGGCATAAAAATGGCGAAACAATTTCAAACACCTAAAAATGAAGGTAAGTCTGTATGTAGTAAGGCATAAAAATGGGCGATAAATTTTCACGTTTTTATGCCCGACTATAGCCATACCTCCGATTTTGGGTATTTGAAATTTTTTTGCTATTTTTTATGCCTTACTATAGCCTTACCTCCATTTTTGGGTGTTTGAAATTTTTTCACCCATTTTTCTGCCTTACCTGTATTTTTGGGTGTTTGAAATGTTTTCACCCATTTTTATGCCTTACTATAGCCTTACCTCTGTTTTTTGGTGTTTGAAATATTTTCACCCGTTTTTATGCCTTACAATAGCCTTACCTCCATTTTTGGGTGTTTAAAATTTTTTTGCCCTTTTTATGCCTTACTATAGCCTTACCTCTATTTTTTGGTGTTTGAAACATTTTCGCCCGTTTTTATGCCTTACTATAGCCTTACCTCTGTTTTTGGGTGTTTGAAATTTTTTTGCTATATTTATGCCTTGCTAAAGCCTTACCTCCGTTATTGGGTGTTTGAAATTTTTTTGCACGTTTTTATGCCTTACTATAGCCTTACCTCCATTTTTGGGTGTTTGAAAATTTTTCACCCATTTTTATGCCTTACCTGTATTTTTGAGTGTTTGAAAAATTTTCACCCATTTTTATGCCTTACTAGAGCCTTACCTCCATTTTTGGGTGTTTGAAATATTTTTGCCCTTTTTTATGCGTTACTATAGCCTTACCTCTGTTTTTGGTGTTTGAAATATTTTCGCCCGTTTTTATGCCTTACTATAGCCTTACCTCCATTTTTGGTGTTTGAAATATTTTCGCCCATTTTTATGCCTTACTATAGCCATACCTCCATTTTTGGGTGTTTGAAATTTTTTTGCCCTTTTTATGCCTTACTATAGCCTTACCTCCATTTTTGGGTGTTTGAAAATTTTTCACCCATTTTTATGCCTTACCTGTATTTTTGAGTGTTTGAAAAATTTTCATCCATTTTTATGCCTTACTATAGCCTTACCTCTGTTTTTGGGTGTTTGAAATTTTTTTGCTATATTTATGCCTTGCTAAAGCCTTACCTCCGTTTTTGGGTGTTTGAAATTTTTTTGCCCTTTTTATGCCTTACCTCCGTTATTGGGTGTTTGAAATATTTTCGCCCGTTTTTATGCCTTACTGTAGCCTTATCTCCGTTTTTGGGTGTTTGAAATATTTTCGCCCGTTTTTATGCCTTACTATAGCCTTACCTCTGTTTTTGGATGTTTGAAATTTTTTCGACCGTTTTTCTGCCTTACTGTAGCCTTACCTCTGTTTTTGGATGTTTGAAATATTTTTGCACGTTTTTATGCCTTACTGTAGCCTTACCTCCGTTTTTGGGTGTTTGAAATTTTTTCACCCATTTTTATGCCTTACTATAGCCTTACCTCCGTTTTTGGGTTTTTGAAATTTTTTCGACCGTTTTTCTGCCTTACTGTAGCCTTACCTCTGTTTTTGGATGTTTGAAATTTTTTCGACCGTTTTTCTTCCTTACTGTAGCCTTACCTCCATTTTTGGGTGTTTGGAATTTTTTCACCCATTTTTATCCCTTACGAGAGCCATACCTCAGTTTTTGGGTGTTTGAAATATTTTCGCCCGTTTTTATGCCTTACTATAGCCTTACCTCTGTTTTTGGGTGTTTGAAATTTTTTTGCTATATTTATGCCTTGCTAAAGCCTTATCTCCGTTATTGGGTGTTTGAAATTTTTTTGCACGTTTTTATGCCTTACTGTAGCCTTACCTCCGTTTTTGGGTGTTTGAAATTTTTTTGCCCTTTTTATGCCTTACTATAGCCTTACCTCCGTTTTTTGGTGTTTGAAACATTTTCGCCCGTTTTTATGCCTTACCTGTATTTTTGGGTGTTTGAAATTTTTTCACCCATTTTTATGCCTTACCTGTATTTTTGGGTGTTTGAAATTTTTTCACCCATTTTTATGCCTTACCTGTATTTTTGGGTGTTTGAAATTTTTTCACCCATTTTTATGCCTTACTAGAGCCTTACCTCCGTTATTGGGTGTTTGAAATATTTTCGCCCGTTTTTATGCCTTACTGTTGCCTTATCTACGTTTTTGGGTGTTTGAAATATTTTCGCCCGTTTTTATGCCTTACTATAGCCTTACCTCTGTTTTTGGATGTTTGAAATTTTTTCGACCGTTTTTCTGCCTTACTGTAGCCTTACCTCTGTTTTTGGATGTTTGAAATATTTTTGCACGTTTTTATGCCTTACTGTAGCCTTACCTCCGTTTTTGGGTGTTTGAAATTTTTTCACCCATTTTTATGCCTTACTATAGCCTTACTTCCGTTTTTGGGTTTTTGAAATTTTTTCGACCGTTTTTCTGCCTTACTGTAGCCTTACCTCTGTTTTTGGATGTTTGAAATTTTTTCGACCGTTTTTCTGCCTTACTGTAGCCTTACCTCCATTTTTGGGTGTTTGAAATTTTTTCACCCATTTTTATCCCTTACGAGAGCCATACCTCCGTTTTTGGGTGTTTGAAATATTTTCGCCCATTTTTCATGCCTTACTATAGCCTTACCTCCATTTTTGGGTGTTTGAAATTTTTTTGCCCTTTTTATGCCTTACTATAGCCTTACCTCCGTTTTTGGGTGTTTGAAATTTTTTCACAAATTTTTATGCCTTACCTGTATTTTTGGGTGTTTGAAAAATTTTCACCCATTTTTATGCCTTACTAGAGCCTTACCTCCATTTTTGGGTGTTTGAAATATTTTTGCCCTTTTTTATGCGTTACTATAGCCTTACCTCCATTTTTGGGTGTTTGAAATTTTTTCACCCATTTTTATGCCTTACTATAGCCTTACCTCTATTTTTTGGTGTTTGAAACATTTTCGCCCGTTTTTTATGCCTTACTATAGCCTTACCTCCGTTATTGGGTGTTTGAAATTTTTTTGCACGTTTTTATGCCTTACTGTAGCCTTACCTCCGTTTTTGGGTGTTTGAAATTTTTTTGCCCTTTTTATGCCTTACTATAGCCTTACCTCCGTTTTTTGATGTTTGAAACATTTTCGCCCGTTTTTATGCCTTACTATAGCCGTACCTCTGTTTTTGGGTGTTTGAAATTTTTTTGCTAGATTTATGCCTTGCAAAAGCCTTACCTCTGTTTTTGGGGGTTTGAAATTTTTTCGCCCATTTTTATGCCTTACCTGTATTTTTGGGTGTTTGAAATTTTTTCACCCATTTTTATGCCTTACCTGTATTTTTGGGTGTTTGAAATTTTTTCACCCATTTTTATGCCTTACTAGAGCCTTACCTCCGTTATTGGGTGTTTGAAATATTTTCGCCCGTTTTTATGCCTTACTGTAGCCTTATCTCCGTTTTTGGGTGTTTGAAATATTTTCGCCCGTTTTTATGCCTTACTATAGCCTTACCTCCGTTTTTGGGTGTTTGAAATTTTTTCGACCGTTTTTCTGCCTTACTGTTGCCTTACCTCTGTTTTTGGATGTTTGAAATATTTTTGCACGTTTTTATGCCTTACTGTAGCCTTACCTCCGTTTTTGGGTGTTTGAAATTTTTTCACCCATTTTTATGCCTTACTATAGCCTTACCTCCGTTTTTGGGTGTTTGAAATTTTTTCGACCGTTTTTCTGCCTTACTGTAGCCTTACCTCCATTTTTGGGTGTTTGAAATTTTTTCACCCATTTTTATCCCTTACGAGAGCCATACCTCCGTTTTTGGGTGTTTGAAATATTTTCGCCCGTTTTTATGCCTTACTGTAGCCTTACCTCCGTTTTTGGGTGTTTGAAATTTTTTCACCCATTTTTATGCCTTACTATAGCCTTACCTCCATTTTTGGGTGTTTGAAATTTTTTCACCCATTTTTATCCCTTACGAGAGCCATACCTCCGTTTTTGGGTGTTTGAAATATTTTCGCCCGTTTTTATGCCTTACTATAGCCTTACCTCCATTTATGGTGTTTGAAATATTTTCGCCCGTTTTTATGCCTTACTATAGCCATACCTCCATTTTTGGGTTTTTGAAATTTTTTCGACCATTTTTCTGCCTTACTGTAGCCTTACCTCCATTTTTGGGTGTTTGAAATTTTTTCACCCATTTTTATCCCTTACGAGAGCCATACCTCCGTTTTTGGGTGTTTGAAATATTTTCGCCCGTTTTTATGCCTTACTATAGCCTTACCTCCATTTTTGGGTGTTTGAAATTTTTTCACCCATTTTTCATGCCTTACTATAGCCTTACCTCCATTTTTGGGTGTTTGAAATTTTTTTGCCCTTTTTATGCCTTACTATAGCCTTACCTCCGTTTTTGGGTGTTTGAAATTTTTTCACAAATTTTTATGCCTTACCTGTATTTTTGGGTGTTTGAAAAATTTTCACCCATTTTTATGCCTTACTAGAGCCTTACCTCCATTTTTGGGTGTTTGAAATATTTTTGCCCTTTTTTATGCGTTACTATAGCCTTACCTCCATTTTTGGGTGTTTGAAATTTTTTCACCCATTTTTATGCCTTACTATAGCCTTACCTCTATTTTTTGGTGTTTGAAACATTTTCGCCCGTTTTTATGCCTTACTATAGCCTTACCTCCGTTATTCGGTGTTTGAAATTTTTTTGCACGTTTTTATGCCTTACTGTAGCCTTACCTCCGTTTTTGGGTGTTTGAAATTTTTTTGCCCTTTTTATGCCTTACTATAGCCTTACCTCCGTTTTTTGGTGTTTGAAACATTTTCGCCCGTTTTTATGCCTTACTATAGCCGTACCTCTGTTTTTGGGTGTTTGAAATTTTTTTGCTAGATTTATGCCTTACCTGTATTTTTGGGTGTTTGAAATTTTTTCACCCATTTTTATGCCTTACCTGTATTTTTGGGTGTTTGAAATTTTTTCGACCGTTTTTCTGCCTTACTGTAGCCTTACCTCTGTTTTTGGATGTTTGAAATATTTTTGCACGTTTTTATGCCTTACTGTAGCCTTACCTCCGTTTTTGGGTGTTTGAAATTTTTTCACCCATTTTTATGCCTTACTATAGCCTTACCTCCGTTTTTGGGTGTTTGAAATTTTTTCGACCGTTTTTCTGCCTTACTGTAGCCTTACCTCCATTTTTGGGTGTTTGAAATTTTTTCACCCATTTTTATCCCTTACGAGAGCCATACCTCCGTTTTTGGGTGTTTGAAATATTTTCGCCCGTTTTTATGCCTTACTGTAGCCTTACCTCCGTTTTTGGGTGTTTGAAATTTTTTCACCCATTTTTATGCCTTACTATAGCCTTACCTCTGTTTTTTGGTGTTCGAAATTTTTTTGCCCTTTTTATGCCTTACTGTAGCCTTACTTCTGTTTTTGGATGTTTGAAATATTTTCGCCCGTTTTTATGCCTTAATGTAGCCTTACCTCCGTTTTTGGGTGTTTAAAAATTTTTTGCACATTTTTATGCCTTACCTGTATTTTTGGGTGTTTGAAATGTTTTCACCCATTTTTATGCCTTACTATAGCCATACCTCCATTTTTGGGTGTTTGAAATTTTTTTGCCCTTTTTATGCCTTACTATAGCCTTACCTCCATTTTTGGGTGTTTGAAATTTTTTCACCCATTTTTCATGCCTTACTATAGCCTTACCTCCGTTTTTGGGTGTTTGAAATTTTTTCACAAATTTTTATGCCTTACCTGTAATTTTGGGTGTTTGAAAAATTTTCACCCATTTTTATGCCTTACTATAGCCTTACCTCCATTTTTGGGTGTTTGAAATTTTTTCACCCATTTTTATGCCTTACTATAGCCTTACCTCTATTTTTTGGTGTTTGAAACATTTTCGCCCGTTTTTATGCCTTACTATAGCCTTACCTCTATTTTTTGGTGTTTGAAACATTTTTGCCCGTTTTTATGCCTTACTATAGCCTTACCTCCGTTATTGGGTGTTTGAAATTTTTTTGCACGTTTTTATGCCTTACTGTAGCCTTACCTCCGTTTTTGGGTGTTTGAAATTTTTTTGCCCTTTTTATGCCTTACTATAGCCTTACCTCTGTTTTTGGGTGTTTGAAATTTTTTCACCCATTTTTATGCCTTACCTTTATTTTTGGGTGTTTGAAATTTTTTCACCCATTTTTATGCCTTACTAGAGCCTTACCTCCGTTATTGGGTGTTTGAAATATTTTCGCCCGTTTTTATGCCTTACTGTAGCCTTATCTCCGTTTTTGGGTGTTTGAAATATTTTCGCCCGTTTTTATGCCTTACTGTAGCCTTATCTCCGTTTTTGGGTGTTTGAAATATTTTCGCCCGTTTTTATGCCTTACTATAGCCTTACCTCCGTTTTTGGGTGTTTGAAATTTTTTCGACCGTTTTTCTGCCTTACTGTAGCCTTACCTCCGTTTTTGGGTGTTTGAAATTTTTTCACCCATTTTTATGCCTTACTGTAGCCTTACCTCCTTTTTTGGGTGTTTGAAATTTTTTCACCCATTTTTATGCCTTAATGTAGCCTTACCTCCGTTTTTGGGCGTTTAAAAATTTTTTGCACGTTTTTATTCCATACTTCTTTTTTCGACATTTGAAATGATCTTTATTTTTTATGACTTACTATAGTGTAATAGTATAGTTCAATCGTCTACAAATGGAGCTTTTTCTTTGGATGAAACATTTATTTGTACATTTGCAGCATAAATGACATTGAAATAAGAGACAGCCTTTTTAACAGCAGCTCCTGTAACATGATGTAATTCACACATTAGACACCAGGTGGTGCTTAAGAGTCACAGATTCCAAATCTTCAAAGTCATCCTGATTAAAAACCAACATTATTTTTAGTGTTAGTATAGTAGCTCAGTCTGACACGTTATTGAATTTTTGGACCAAATCAAACTGTATTTAGTTTGATTCAAAGAGAGAAAATCAAGCTTAAAAAGAGAAAAACATCCTTGTTTGACCAGCAACAGCCTTTGGGTTCATTTTACAGGATTGAGACCATATTTTAGAGTTTGTAATACTTTATTTTACTTAAATTATGGAAGCCTGTTTTTGCCACTAACAAAAAGAAAATTACTCCTGCATGTCAAAATTATGTTAGGAAAGTTATAATTACGAAATAGAAAGTCATAATTATGAGATACAAACAGAGCATTTGCAGCGTAACAAAACTTACTGGTAGATTCTTAATTACACTTAATAATTGATTCAAAACACATATTTTGGATGTTTATTCAGTTCTTAAAATTCATCACATCGTATGTTGTGTAGAAAATAGTAGAAGTACATGAATAAAGTTTTACAGCAAAAATGATTCCGTCACATTTTTGTATGTTTCTTTGCAAATTTACATTAATAATATTTTTTTTTCATAATTATGACTTTCTTTCTCTTAATTATGACTATACTAACTCATAGATATGACTTTTTTCTCATAATCATGAATTCCTTTCTCAGAATTATGACTTTCTTTCTGAAAATAATGACTTTTTTCTCAGAATTATGATTTTCCATAGTGATTTTTTAGTGGCTGAAACATGCTTTAAAGAATTAAAAAACTTAAAATTAATGTTTCTTTTTTTAACATTACTGCTCTACGCTTCTTTTATTTTTTCTTTATTGGTTGAAAAAAAAAGCGAAATTTTTAGCCGTTTGATGAGCTAATAGTTAATTATGCTAAATTTCTTTATAAATGGCAGTTTAGCCGGCAATGCTACATGCTAAGCTAACCAAACATGTGGGACAGATATAATATGGAGCTCCAATGAGAAGCACATTTATACATGGAACGCAATCTGTCACCTGAAAAGATAACAGGAATTAACAGGAATATGAAATGGCTGCTGTAAAAAAAAGGCTGTAAAATATGCGGAGGAGACGTTTTATGTGGAATATACAATATTTGTATGTTTTTACAAAACTTTTGGTTTTTTCAAATTAAAAATGAAGGAAAAATGTTGCCTTTTGTATATCATTTATTGGCCATACAAGTTCAAAATGAGTTATCAGGTCCATTCAAATCCATCCAAGTGCATGACTGTACAAAGCTTGAATCTGTTGCTTTCACATCTTGTTTGGCCCTAACAAACCATCACAGGCTGATAATATTCACTGTATTTTTAGAACGTTTGAGTAGCAGCTGGTGGCAGAGCCTGTTCTCTCAGCCCAGTCTGGACTCAGTCTGCAGTTTGTTAATGATTACAAAGCAAAGTTTAGTGAGCTCCAGCTGTAACGACACGTCCAAAGGACCAGCCTCGGCTCAGCAGCAACATCCACGACTCCTCAGCTCGCTGTCGATCGTTCCTTATCTTTGGGTTCAGCTGACGTTTCCTTCGCCCTCCAGTTTCCAGACTTTCGGTCCTTTTATCTAAAAAAATGTCTTAATCGTGTCCAGCTCACAGCTCACAGCGGTGGTCCACGTTCTTGTAGCGGTCCATGATGCCCAGGACGTCCTCCAGGATGGACGGACCGAGGTCGAGGTCCAACCCGACCATGGAGTCCGACCGCGGGTGGAAGGGCGCGCAGGGCGACTCATTGTGTTCGCTCCTCAGGTCCTCATTGCTCAGCCCGGCGTCGGAGTCCAAGCTGAGGCCCCTGCGAGGGTCCAGAGGACAGCAGGACTCCGAGAGCGAGTCCTCGGAGGAGACCTCAGAGAAGGAGCCGGACGAAGGGACGAGTCGGCGGATGGCCGGTGAGATGGAAATGTCCCTGCAAGGATCAGATGGCGTGCGTCCGACCACGCCGTTCTGACAGAAGGACAGGGTGGGGGTCGTAGCGGTCGGCGAGGGGTCTTCCAGGTGGAGGCGTGGCGGTTTGGGTGGGGCCTGCTCGTGGGCGATGACTACAGGCATAGAGATAGTGTTCTTCAGCAGGCCGGAGGAGGACTGTTGGTAGTGGCGCCCATTGTAGGTGTAGGTGTGCTGCTCGTGCTTAGCGGCGCCGTCGTCCTCGCGTCTCTCCGCGCTATGAGAGCGTCCGTTCTGCGACGGCAGCATGTCCATCTTCCCCTGCAGGAAAGACACGTCTCCAAACATGTCGCCCTCGCCTTCAGGCCCCACGTGCGCTCTGTGACGGACGTCGCCCAGCGGCGGGCTGATCATGTCCCCCGACAGGACGTCACGTAGCTTCAGCTTCTTCCCTTTCTTGGGCGTGGTGGTTTTCAGGTAAATGGGAGTCTTTGCTGGCATCGCTTCCCAAAAAGACCTTAATGTGTGGCTAGTCGCTCTATTGTTAGTGTAGCCAAGCTAGCCTCAGGGGTTGCGCTAACGCTAACATGTGACAGTAGGCCTTGACCTCAAATCAACTCCTTCTTCTCAAACCCTGAGGATCCATAACTTGCAGAACTTCTGTCTTGATCCCAGGGAGGGTGTAGTAGATGAGGAAAGACCGTCTCTGTCCTGCGTCCTGTGAGGACGTCAGGAATGTTGAGTCCTGCGAGAAGAGAACGGGAGAGAAGTCAGAGCGAGGCCAACAGAGGGGATTGGTGGTGGTGGGGGGGGGGGTGTAGAGATTTACAACCAGCAGAGGAAACTTGAAGAAAAACAGTGCAAGAGCTTCTTGTGTTTGCTGAAGAGGAGTCACCAAAAAACTCTGTCACACATTCCTCCAAAGAGCCAAACGCAAATTACCAGCAGGAAATTGTTGGTTGAAACGCTCCAGGAGGACAAACCTTTAGACGTCTTACACTAGAAAAACACTGTGAATAATGGGATGGCAGCGTAATCTCATGACCTGACATCTCTACTGGTATTTAACCCTTTCAACACAACTGTAGATGCAACTAAAAAACACCAGAAACACTTCTCTAGGATGCACTCAGCCTCTTTATTCAACTTATTTATTCATTTCAGACTGATTTATTCATCTTTCTTTTCTTTTATCAACATTTTCCTCATTATTTGACCACATTCTTAGAGGAAATACACCATGCCAGACTCAGGTATGACCTCATCATAATGTGTTCCCAGTTCCAGAGGTGAAAGTAAGAGATTACAAGTACTCACGTTACTGTATATGAGTTGCTTTTATGGGTAGTTGTACTTTTTGAGTACATTTCTAAATCAGTAATTCTACTTACACTTAAGTACATTTTAAAAGAAGTAAAGTCATTTGTTACATTTCTCCACCCAACCGTTTCCGTTTCATGGTCTTATGTGAAGTGTCACGGGTTACTTTGAGTACTATTTAATTGTGCAACTTTTTACTTGTACTTGAGTGTTTTATGTAGGACTTGTACTTGTACTTGAGTAGAAATTCAATCAAGTAACAGTACTTCTACTTGAGTAGGATATATTAGTACTCTTTACACCTCTGCCCATGTCCAATGTTTGGGTTTCCCAGGGACCCTGAACGCATCTAGAGGAAAACGTTCATTTAAAAAACGCTAATGACCGTAATGTTATTACAGTAATTTTACTCACACGTGATGGAATCATTAAAGATACCGCTTTGTTTTGATGACACTGTCACACGAGGAAAAGAGAAGAGAGACTAAAGTCAAAGATGGATTGAAACAAACCAAATACTAGTGGATTTAATTCAAAAATATCAGCAGGAAGATCCTCCTGGATCATAAAACCTCCATGGAGGTTCAGAGAGGGGCTTGAATACATTATGTAGCATATAGCATATAGAAAGTTAGAGTAAATATTCCATCATCTGGTCTAGACCTCATCACCTTCTATCTCCATGTTTTTATTGAATTGTATATTTATCAACTATTTACTATTCTGCAAGCGTTGAGTTGTTTTTTCATTTTTTCAAAAATATTTGCATTTCTTGGAGGAGATGTTTCTCATTGTTGCGATGAAGGACAGATTGTTATAATGCATAATAAAGGTGATTGACTCATTTTTAAAGTCTTGTTATAAAGAGAGAAATGCATTTTTAAAACCTTGTGGACAATAACAAGTTATTTATCTACTATGTTGTATTTTGCCGTGACAAGATAGATTCAAGAAAACGTCAACTACTTTGAGTATGAAGAGGTCGGCCCAAGTGTCCTCCAGTCCCTGCGCTGGTTGGGGTGTCAAACTTCACATCTTAACATCACTGTGCCCTAGTTTTCAATTCACCTCAAACTTTCTTGATTTTGTTACCAATTTTTGTGTAATTTAAAGTACATTTCTGGAATTGTTTGTGAGAATGTGCAAGATTTGTGGCATAATTGAGAGTTCTTTCCACAATCTGCAATGAAAAATGACTGCATTCATGTGATATAAACAAAGGAAAAATGTGAGCCCCTACAAATATTGTTGAGTTTCATTAAATTGGTGAATTTGACATATCGACAAATTAATTATTTGCAAATTTATACAATAATTCAAGTTTTCTCTGTCATTTTTACTCTCTCCTGTGGGCCAAATCTGATGCTCCAAAGGACTGGATTTGGCCCCCCGGCCATGAGTTTGATACATGTTGCATAGGGGATCAAAATCACAGTGTAGGGGGGCCCTACGCTCAACCTTGCTATGGTACGTGATATTACATTACAATGTTATTCTTAGGAAAACAAAGTATTATGATTCAAACAAAGACCAATGTATAAAAGATTTATGACTTTCCGAATATTAGAAAACACTCTTTGCGAAGACATGTGGAGGAGTATTTGGAGACATATTTTATATCAGATACAACAAAAGTGTATTTAAAGCGGTGATTTAATGTAAACAAGTCAGTTAAGGGTAATTGTGACTCTATTTTGCCTCGGCCGTCGGCGGTTTCAGCCTGTAAATAGTGAAAAACAACAATTACCAGCAGCAGCAGCAGCAGCGTCTCCACCCTTCAGAACCAGATCTGTCTGGTCCACGTGTGTGTTAATAATAGTTTTGTTTTGCTTCCATTGTGGCGTCCTGCCTGCTCTAATAAGCCCAACAGGCCCCTCCTATTCATTAATTTGTTACCACAGCTGTTTAATGCGTTTGTTGACGTCTTGGCTGAAGGCGTCGGCTTTTGTTAAAACTGTAACGTCTCATTCTTTACGATTTTGGCTGCCTGTGGTCTGGATGTTCATACTGGACGGTGGAGTGGATTGTTGCTGGTTTTGCTGTTGTGGGGCAAAGGATGTGTGGGAGGATGAAGGAGAATAAAACCAGTTTATGAACATTTTTGAAGCATGAGCAAACCCGCCCTGTTGATGTTTTCTTTTGAGAACTTTGAGATGTTCCCTTTTGTGTTGTACTGAACATTAACCGTCACATCAACCACTGAAGTTAATTTAAAAAAAAAAAGTCCTCACCTCTTTAGATCAGAGAAAATGCGCCACACACTCCCTTAAATTTTAATATGCGCAAAATAAAAACATTCAAAACTATTTTTAGAAGAAAAAAACCGAATAAACCTATTACCTAATTGCATGAAAAGAGCATTAATCAGCCTCCATATTAATTAAAGAACCAATGCGGATATCATATATTAAATATAATGTGGAATTAAAGAGTAACAACCACAAAACCACTTTTTTTCTGCTGAAAATTAATTTTGTACATTATCTTATTGTTGATTGATCCTGGTCCAACTCTCAACATTGTAGTCAGAAACCTATAAAAACTATCACCTGTGTTCTTTGGAGATTTTATAGTACTAGTGCCCGTAGGACGTATGTGTTCCTATTTACAGGATTCAGTTTAATATTGGCAAATCACACGCATGTCAGGATGTGGTGCACGTTGAGGTGTGTTGCACGTTGGGGCAATGGGTGGCACTTTGACTATGAATGACGGTTGGGTTAAACCATAACTGATTTTTTGGCATACAATTGAAAGCTGCTATAATTAACTATCATATACTTAGCTCTACAAAAAGGCTCATCAGTCTCAGTCACAGCTCAGAAGGGTTTGTTGAATTGGAAATGAGAAGGAAACAGAAAGCCTTACAGTTCTGATTATGTCTATTATTCATGTCATCCTCATAGTCGGCGCATAAAAATTTGCAACGAATAAAGCTAACATCATCTAGAATGGGATGAAATCTGGCAGAATAAACAGACTAACTTGTAGCTGGTCGACTAAATGATGAACTGTGCACATTATAATATTTAGCACTGTAATATAGTAATATAAGCCTTTTTATTGTTATTATTTTTCTGAGATACCATGACTACCTGTTCAAGCTGTTCAAACTGATCCTGACTAAGTTACCATGACTACCATACAACATTGAGCTGTTCTGCAAAGCTGCATTTAAGACAATTTTATGAACAATATAATTGCAGTCCAAACAAATCCGACGTTGAACACCCGTGAGAGCGATAAGGAACCTGTGAACGCAACCACAAAGACGTGAATTGCAATGAATAAAACACGTTTAATTTTCTCAACACTCTGTGCAGAGACTGTTTCATAGTGCTTTTGTCATTTTTGTATCTTTTCAGGTAAAGGAAAGCTTTTGATTTTCCATTTCAAAATTTGAATTTTTCCCATCAGATTAGAAATTAGAAATAAATAGTATGAGAAGATTGAGTACACGAGAAATATCAGGATGTATACTATATGAGGATACTATATGCACAGTATGCACACTAGTCATACTCAACCGCCCCATGATGCATTGAGAGGAATGTAAAATGGTCCTGGGACCAGTGTCACGGTCTGAGATTATAACCCTAACCCTAACATAATCCAACAAACAAATAACACATGTGTCTGTTCACTTTAAAAACAAAAATGAACAATTATTTTTTTTTAGCAAAAAATTATTTTCCGGTAGCGTGCATGTGCGCACATGCGCATATACAATCTCAGTACGACGCGCACTCAGTACATGGCACCGGCTTCGAGCTAAATATCAAACATCCCCTTTTCAAAATGAAAGTATCTCTTCTTGTCTTCCTCTACTTTTTTAATACTTCTGTAAATAGGGCTCTTATTTTGAAGTTAACAGGAAGTTTTGTCAGTAGCAAAATGGAGGGTCTCCGAAAATCTCCTAAACGTTTGAATTAAATGTGTTTACGTGTGTTTTATGGATCAAATGATCACATGATGATATTCTACTTGTTCACTTTCTCACTTCAAATGTTTTCAGAACTTTCAAAGTAAAGGTGGAGAATCAACAGAGATATTTAGCCTCAGTGTGATTCAGGTTTTTGTAGGTTTGAAATGCATCTTGGGAAACTTGGAAATATACTTTAGTGGGAACGCTCATCATCCTAATCATCCCAATAGCAGATAGTAGACAGTATGTACTCATTGAGTGTGTAGTACTTTAGTGTGCGATTTTGAACACATGTAGCCTATGTGTGCTAACATCACAATACATAGTAATACATATCGTAAAAGTAAAAACACAAAATAACATGAAATAATATAACATCACTAGAATCAAATAGAACTAAATAATATTACAAGAACGAAAATAAATTATTGTTTTTTAAAATGCAGAAGTTTCAAAAAAATGAAGTTAAAAAAAGATAGAAATACCAAACATATTATATAGGTGGCAGAGAAAGTCCCATCTATAATTGATCTTCTTGGAATATAAATATACATCATATTAAATACTACATTTCCTGTGATGTACTACAAAATAAAAGCACTATTTTAAGAACAAGTCCCTCCACATGCTCACTGGCCTCTCACCAACCCTGAAAGGCAACATTTTAGTTCCACTCCAGCCTTTCTTTACTTTGGTGTCTCTCTCTCTCTTTTTCCTACAAGCAGGAATTTGGGACTGAGTCGTGATGCAATCAGCCACAGAGTCTGACCTCACGTCTGTTTCTGCTCTCAGACGCACTTTCTATTTCCTGCTTATATATTCAATTAAAACACACTGCACAGAGTCTCTAATGCAGAGGTCACATCTATGTCCACGCTGGAAAGTTAAATAACTTTACAACAAAGTGTTTCTGTGTAAAGCCTTATTATTATTATAACAAAACATGCAGATTTACCATAAAAGGGTTTAATTTAAGTATTAGCAGTTGATTTTAGATACCTGAGCTGTTTTAAAAGCCTCATACACCACAAGTCCAAACTTTTGACCTGCATCATCCAAAAAAATCTTTAAAACTGACTCAATAGTAGTGACTCAGCAACAAAATGTGAGCTAAAAACACGAATCAAATGGATCACAGGAATTCAATGCATTTGATACAATACTTTTATTTTTTTAATGTGCATTTTTTTTGCATTATTATGGCCTTTTTTCCCAAAGCCTTAACGATTGTCAATTTCTGTCACATCATAGCATCTAATTTTGCCCATATCATATGAAAAATCCCCATTTAAACTGCTCAGCCAGTGCCGCTACATGCTAAGCTAACCAAAACACTATAGTGAATAGTGAAAGATGCGGATACGTATGTTCACTTTTTCATAGTCCACATATTTTGAACATTTAACTAATTTTTCTTTCATTTGAGACAGAAATTCATGTAAAACCTCATATTCTATATCATTGTTAAAAATGTGTACACATGAAAAATAAATCTAAATGTAAAAGTTAAATATAAATGTTGACTCTAAATGTTAAATGTAAATCCATCCATTCATTTTCAGATCTGCTTCGTCCTATTTTAGGGTCATGGGGTATAATGTAAATCTAAATGTAAATGTTAAATGTAAATGTTAAATTTAAATCTAAATGTTAAATCTAAATGTTAAATTGGTCACCAAGTGTAAAGTTAAATGTTTCAAAATCATACAAAGTGGGCAGGTCAGCAACTGTCGATCACGATGCCCCACCCTCAATCCACACACCCCACCCTCCAAGGTCTTCTGCATCCTCGGTGTCTTCAGTGAATCTACATCTGTTACACTGTGAGGGTTGATGTGCATCCTGTACACCAGTCATTACCGCTCTTTAGAGTTTGTCAGTTTGGAGCATAATTCCTAAGCATTTAGCTTAACACTTGGTGACCAATTTAACATTTTGATTTAGATTTAACATTTACATTAAGATTTAACATTTACATTTAAAATTTACATTTAAATTTAACATTTACATTTAGATTGATTCTTAATGTGTCCACATTTTTAACAATGATATGAAACATGCTGTGAGGAAACTGATCTAAATGTTGAAAATATGTTGGCAATGAAAAAGTGACAAAGTCAGTTTTTAAATTCGGCACCCCATACGCCTCCTCATCTTTCACTATTCCTATTTTGTTAGCTTAGCATGTAGCGACACAGGCTGAGCGGTGTAAATAAAAGGGCGGGGCTTTATTATTTAGCACATTACAGTTACTTTTGTGATTTAAAATTTGAAATTGCTGTTACAACCTGTTTGTATTTGTACACACAGACCTTTTTGGACTCCAGTTTGGATTTTTATCCCTTGATTTAAAGTAATAAAAATTAAAAGTAAAGATTTTTTGTATTGATATTTGTGAATATATTGTGGAAAAAAAAAAAAAAAAACCTTGTTTTTAAAACAAAATATTCACAATCATTGTAAAGCGAGCAGAGCTGTTTCTGGCTATATGCGGAGGGACTATGAAATTGTATAAAATGAACGTATCATATTAACTTCACCTATCCCCAATGTGCTTGAAAATAAATGCAGGATTTAAGAATAAAATAAACTGCTATCATAAGCTGTGGAAAGAGGTTTTTTTTATTTTTTAAAACACTCATCAGTTTTATTTACATTAAGAGGATTGTTGGTTTCCTTGTTTTCTTGTTTTTTATCAGGCTTCAGGGTCAATCTAAGAAGTTTAATCTTATACTACGGTCATCATGACTGGTTAACTGGCGAAGTGTCATAGGTTGTAGCAGTTTGTGGAGCAATTAGAGTCAAAATAAAGTGCTTTTAACTTGTAGATAAGAATATAACTAAATCCATAATAAATGGGTATCCAAACAATGTGCTAAATCAGACATTTACAGCTGGCGGCTTGGGGGCCACATGCAGCCCTTGCTCTAATTAAAAACACACAAAATGACTATAAAAATACCCAAAATATACACAAAAATGTACAACAAAAATAAAGAAAATGACTCCAAAAACAGAAAACGACAACAGATATTTACAAGACAAAAAAATACATAAATAAATTTAGAGAAAACACACAAATTAACACAAAATGACACCAGAAACACACATAATGTCTATAAAAAGAGACACGACAACAAAAAATAAACACAATGACAGGAAAATGTGCTAAATGACAGAGAAATTTACAAAACAACAGCAAATATACAGGAAAAATGATTCCAAATTTACAACAAAAATAAGCAAAATTACTCAAAAAACACAAAATGAAAACAAATATTCACAAGACAAAAAAATAACATAGAAAATGAGAGAAAATACACTAAAATCACACCACAAACACACACAATGAGCAAAAAAAAAACATGTAAACAACAACAAAAAGACACAAAAATTGATTATTTACTGTTATTCTGGTGTTGTTTGTGTGACTGTAAGCTAATTCATGTTATCTTTAACAGCTTTTACGCCTCAATCACTGCCTTTTGTCATAGTACTGTAATGGCTTCTCAATCTGATTGTGATACAGACGAAGTGTGACGTGTTTTTGCCTTGTCGTGTCATTTATTTTTGTGTTAAATTAAAGAAAACAATCGTTAAAAGGGAGATAAACCAAAGCGGAGCCATGCGTCATTACGCACAGCGGGACTGTGGTGACAAAAGGCGTCTCGCCTGATAATCCGATTGTTTTTACCATAAAAGTAAATCCGACTGTCCGCCTGTGTCGTCAGTGACCGAAACTATTCCTGGGAGACGTTTTTACTGACTCATTTTCACATTTTTATTCCTGATAAAGATAAAACTGAAGCAGTAGTGAAGCAATAGTTTAGTCAGGTGCGTGATTCACTTCTAATACAGGCTTTAACAGACACTGAGTTTCCTAATCTCCTCTTTAAGAAGCTGAGAACCTTCTTAAACCACTGATCAACATCAGAATAGATCTTCTAAAAAAAAAAAAAGCTAACATGGAAATAAAGATTCACCTTTAACAACTTGAAATGATTATTTGTGGAAATGTAGATACAATAAACGGGGAAAAACGCTTTAAAGTTGGTGCGTTCAAGGACTAAAGTCACGTTAAGTCCCTGAATGTCCCTCCTGTGAGGTGTTATGTAACCACATCCTGTGGGATTTAGTGATTGGCAACAAATGAGCAAATTATTTCCATCAAGATTTCACAACAAATCGTTAGTCATAAACCAACACCCAAAAAAAGAGAAAACCCCCTCAAACTCAGCAGATATGAACACATTATTGTGATGGTGGGAATAAAAAAGTATCAGGGTGTGTTTCTTTCCCTCATCCTGTGCTTTTATCCCTAAACTCCTCCTGTATTTATTTCCACATGTGATCCTTTCTGTCACTGTGTTAATCTGCTTAGAAATGAGATCCTCCTCGACCGGATTGTCTGAAATGTGGCATGACGTCAACACCATAAATAACAGATATTCTTCTCTCTATTCAACAATAACAACACAACATACAGAATCCGACACAATAAAACTCCCATTTGTTGTAAATAATTAGGTTAAACTGCGCCACACGATGCGATGCGCGCGCACGGCTCAGATGCGTTATTATTCATCACAGGGAATAAAGAGTAAAAAACACACAACGCACGAGTCCTAATAAAGTCACGTTTTGAAGAGGTGTGTGTGTGTGTGTGTGTTTTAGTGAGGTTTACCTACACATTGAAGCGTTGCTCCATCATCTTCTCACAGAGAATCCAAGTTTTCTCTCCAACAGTCCGAGGAATAAACGAGCTGAGGAATAAAGCTCTTTACTGTCCGATTATCAGTGCGTCTGTGAGAGAGAGAGAGAGAGAGAGAGAGAGAGAGAGAGAGAGAGAGAGAGAGAGAGAGAGAGAGGAGGAGGATCAGCCAGGGGGAGGCACTCCCTGGGAGGACTTTCAAAATAAGAGGAGAAAGTGGGCGGATGAAGGCAAAATAAGATCATGTAAACCAGGGTTTTTCAACCTCGTTTACTGGGGTCGCCAGGAAATAACATGGAATTGCCTTAAATGTCTAGTAATAATAAAATAAAATAAATGACTGATTTTTTGTACGGCTATCCGTACAACCAACATTCTACCCGTATCATTGGCCATTTTAGGTCACGTGACTAAGACTAAACCTAACCGTAAACCTAACCCTAACGCTAACCCTAACCCTAAAAATGGTTGCGATATAGGGTTCTAACAAAACCCTAACCCTAAAACTAACCTAGAGACGCGACATACGTGTACTTCGGTAAACGAACCAATAGCACTTTGTGCGGTTGTCCGTACAGCAACTGTACGAATAAACACTTTCTTTAAAATACTAGTGCAGTGCCTGTAGGAAGTATGTGCTGCTATAGAAAAGTAGCTTTTTCATGGCTGGTTTACATAGGAGCTTTAATTCCTCTTTAATTCAGAATACAACTTTAATCCTCTTTAAACTGACCTTGTAAACACTTAATTCCTAATGCAAATATAATTCTGAATTACACACACACATATACATGGTTAATTTTTTATTATTACTACTCACCTTAGTTACAAATGTTGCTCACTGGTCAATAGTTACGGGGTGTTTTTTTGTTTTTTTTTAACTATATTAGACCAATTGTAGTTGTTTCTAAAAGCCCTTTGTGCAGTCACTCCTGTTTATTCTACGCAGCTTCCTGCTTATCCTGAGTTACAATGACTACCTGTCAACATTGAGTTGTTCGGCAAAGCTGCATTTGGGACAATTTTGTGAAAATAATTCATGAACAGTGTCATTGCAGTCCAAACAAATCAGATGTTGCACACCCTTGAACCAAGCTGCAGCCATGTTGAAAGTCTCAGGTCAGTCTGATCCTGATTCGCTGAGATATTTGAGACGCAGACACACACGCACACACAGACAGACAGAGGTTCCTTGCTTTATAGATAAGAAGATAGATAGATAGATAGATAGATAGATAGATAGATAGATAGATAGATAGATAGATAGATAGATAGATAGATAGATAGATAGATAGATAGATAGATAGATAGATAGATAGATAATGTTTTAATTTTTTAAATTGTATTTATGTATTCATTTTATTATCTATTTTGCACAATTATAATACAAAACATAATATCACAGAAATAGATATAGACTACAGGTATAGAGCTTAAATAATAATAATATTTTTTTCTTATTCTTCTTAAAACACTGCATACAATCTTAAACAACTGTATTCTATATTTTCACTTTCTCAAATATACATTTAGTTTGAGTGAAATGCAGTATAAAATTACTACTCTGCATTTGTAACACATTATAAAAAAAAAACATATGGTTAAAAACTAATTTTAGAGAAAAAAAAAGTCTCTAGGGTCGCCAGAAACATGTGATATAAAAATGGGATCTGATACTTACTGTACTGTTACTTGATTGAAATTGTACTCAAGCACAAGTACAAGTCATACATCACATACTCAAGTGCAAGTAAAAAGTAGCTGAAATAATAGTATTCAAAGTAAAAGTAACTTTCATGTTGAAACTCCAACCTGAACCAAAGAAAGTGACTGGGAGTTGATCAGAAATGGCAACGACTATAAGAACATAAGGAAAATAACGCGGTGCATTATGTTTAATCTGATTGGTCGGCTATGATGTGATACATTTGTAGTTGTCTGGTCATTTCAGTTTTTTTGGAGTTTCACAATGTCTGTTGATCATTTTAAAACAAAAAAGAATGATTTACTCAGTAATGTTTTCTGTGTAAAAATGTAACAAATTACTTCTTTTAAAATGTACTCGTGCCCATAAACGCAACTCAATTACAGTAACGTGAGTGCATGTCATCCATTACTTTCACCTCTGTTTCTGATTTAATTTATAAACTATTTTTTTATATTTGTAAGATTTTAGAATTTAATTGATTTTGGTTTAAAATATGTAAAATATATTTTTTTCAATGTGTTCCTTTGGTGTTGTTTTGGCCAGTGCTGCCAGTGGCCCCAGTGCTCCCCACACTGTGGGAGAACCAGATGACGTTTGGAAGCTGTGGCTTGTGTTTGGTGCTCGGTGTGATTAAGAACCAGTTAATGAGGTTTGAACCAAAGCACAAAGCAGTCGTTTGCTCTTTTACGAGTCAGGACGCGTCTTGTTTACAGCAGCGTCTACTGGAGCGATTAAACCCAGCCCAGTGTTCCCAGTGTTTCCACTGAAGCAGGGAGGTGTGCATGTGCAGAAAGGACGTGCTGAGTCAATCATTTTAATGTGTTATTAATAACCAGCAGTAAGTGACTGGTGACACTGGTACAGAAGCGGATTTGTGTCAAATCCACTTCTGTACCAGTGTCAGAAGTAGAGAAAATAATTTTGGGGAAATCAAGAATAAAGTCAAAATGATGTTGAGAATAAAGTGGAAATATAATGTTGAGATTAAAATTCAAAAGGCAACATTTTGAAAATAAACTCAAAATACAATATCGGGATAAAAGTTGAAGGTTTGTTAATATAGTCAAACCTACGGAAGCTTTTTTCGTAAGTTTTGAGAATGAATAGCCAAAACTTTGACCTTTTTAGGTTAAATGTTTTATTTTGTTTGCGAAGGGGAGGAGCTAAAACTTTTAATTTGTCAAAGGAGGAACAACATTAACATTTTGGAAATGACTGATCGAGTTAGATTAAGTTAGGTTTAATGAGGTTAGGTTAGATGTAGTTAGGTTAAGTTGAGTTAAGTCAAGTCAAGTAAAGTTTAGTTAAGTTTGGAAAAATAAGATACGTTTAGTTTAGATATGTTATGGTAGGTTAAGTTTGGTTTAGTTAGACCAGTGGTTCCTAACCTTTTTTAGGTTGTGACCCCATTTTGAAATCACAAATTTCTGGCGACCCCAGAGATAAATTTTTTTCCTAGAATTAGTTTTTGATCAAGTTTTTGATATTGTGTTACGAGTAGCCTGGATTAGTGCACTAAGTGACAAGAAGCACAAATACAGATATTTTTATACAGTATTTTATTTGAACTAGATTTATATTTAAGAAGGTGAAAGTAAAGATTTCAATTGTTTGATATGATGTGGTGTTTTGATTGGAAAAAAAAAATAACTCATAAAAAATAAAATTGTAATTCCAATTGTTTTTGTATTTTTTTGCCAGTTACTAGAAATTTCAGGCGACCCCACGTGGAGTCACAACCCCAAGGTTGAAAAATCCTGAGTCAGATTGAGTTAGGTGTAGTTGGGTTAAGAAAAATGTAAGATAACCTAAGTCGTAAGTTAAGATGAGTTAACTTAAAATAAGATGAGCCAAAATATGATTATTTAAGATAAGTTTAAAAACAAGTTTGGATGAACTACGGCCAGACTGAGGAACATCTCCGCGCCAAATAGCACATACCACATTCCAGAGAATTTAGTCAAATGACTCGGTTCCACCGAGTAAAACAAATCAAACTGTGAGACGAAAAATCTTAATCCACGTTGAATTGTCTTTGAAACGATATGTCACACGACTATGTTCCGATAAATTCAGAATTTACCAAAAAAGGCGGTGGGCCCCCGGGCCCCTCATCAAATTATGCGAGGCATAATCGTAATCTACGTTGAATTTCCTTTGAAACGATATATCACACAACTATGTTCCCATTAATTTGGAAATTACCGGAAAAGGGGGCTTGGCCCCAGGGCCCCATTTAAAATAAAATGTAGCCTCCTCCGAGGGCCCTGCCTTTACCCCCCCACCCCCCACCCCCCTCCCTCTGTGCTCCCTCTCAAGCCACGCCCCTCACACACATGCATGAGCGCCGTGCTCCAATAGCGGACCTAAGCTCATCGCTTGTATTGTGTAAAAACTACGTCGTCTCATGTCTCATTCAGGGGTAAGTAAACACTAAACTTTATCAATATATATGTTTAAAAAAAAAAACGTGAAAAAATAAAAATTTAGTTTTAACTCTGTCACAAGTGACACGCTTTGAGTGTGAGCTTGGGCATGCGAGGGGTTGAGAACGAGCAGGGAGACGTGATTGGTTAATAAAAATACGAACCATCTTTTTTCATTCATCAAAGTTTTTACAGATTTACAGCTGCTACAGATGACAGATATTCTTCGTTCCTTTTTCAGAGAACATAAGATCTTAATTTCTGTCAGGACATGAAAAAAAATTCAACCAAAAACTTAAAAAGTGTATCTGTAGAAAATTACCTACCCTACCTTTAATATAGTAAAGATAAGATCAATCTATCTGTCAATCTATATGTATATATATATATATATATATATATATATATAAATATACACGTTTTCGATGATCTGCATTAAGTGTAATTCTTACAGCTCAGGATAGGACTGTGTGTGTGACAGAAGAACTCTCCCTTTATCGCTGTATTAGCTCTATCAATCTGCTAATGCTGGCAGCTGAGCACATTGTGTAAACCAGATAAGCAAAGAAGAGTCACACAGTGCTGCAGATGTTGGTTACATCACACACTGCTATGACATCACCTATAAGTGGATCAAGATGTAATCAGTGGTGGATGTGCAGGAGGATTCCTGAGGGCAGAGTCATGAATCCTCTCCCTGTAGTGGCCCCCATGCTGAGACCCCCACAGAGGCCCTTACGCTTCCTGCAGCTCACAGACCATTAGCTGGTTGCTCAACTGCAGCCCAGCCAACAACATTCATAACATGTGGAAGCACTGAGGAGTTTTAGTCCAGGCTTTAAAGCATGAAGTACAAGAGAACAAACATGGAGGTCAGATCAGTTCCTGCTCTAAACTCTCTCAGATAGAAAGTAAAGCAAAAATGAATATTTAGTACAGTTTGTTAAACACAACACCCATATATGCTTAACAGCTACATGAGCCCAGTGCATTCTGGGAAGGAAAAATAGAGCACAAAAAGTACAGAGCCCCAGACATGACATGGTAAAAAAATTAAAAATAAAAAGTTTGTGGTCACAAAATACTAACTTATTGCCACTAAATACTAATTTGTATTTTGTATTTTGTAAATTATTACTTCTTGACAACAAATTAGTATTTCGTGGCCACATCTTGTGTATTTTTCTGTAATTTTTTGTATTTCCTCTGTAAATTTGTGTATTTTTGTAGTTATATTTTGTGTTTCTGAAGTAATTTTAATTATTTTAGTTGATTTTTGCTGTCATTTTGTGTGTTTTTGTAAATTAAATTTTTGGAGTTATTTTCTTGTCATTTCTGTGTATTTTCAGAGTCATTGTGTGTATTTTTAGTTTTTTTTGTATATATCGTTTTTGTGTATTTGTGTTGCAGTTTTTTGTATTTTATAGTCCATTTGTGTGTTATTGTGGATATTTTTGTGTACTTTGTTATCATCCTTTGTGTTTTTGGAGTAATTTTAATGGCTTTAGTTGTCTTTTGTGTATTGTTGTCGACATTTTGTGTATCTTTCTGTCATTTTTAGTCTTTTCTCTGTAAATTTGTATATTTTTTGTAATCATGTTGTGTTTTGCTGGAGTAATTCTGATCATTTTAGTTGACTTTTGTGCATTTTTCTGTCATTTTGTGAGTTTTTATCGAGTAATTTTGAGTGTTTTGGTGTCATTTTGCATGTTTACTTTGTGGGAGCGCAGGTGGCCCCTGAGCGGCCCCTGAGCGGCCACTTCCCCATGTTTGCCGTACAGCTTTTCACTTGCCTTTTCTTTGTAAATTTAGATTCAGGTTTGTTGAATGTTATTTCAATCTTGTAATGATTTACCATGTTGTTAATTCTTTAAACTTTAAATTGTCTTTTACTCTCTCCAGTTTTTAGCTGTCAAAGTCTTTTGGTTTTCCTCTTTTCACTATACCCAGTCTGGGAATGTTTGCACGTCTTTGTTTTCCATGTCTCACTTTGACTTTTATCATTTTCACTAGTTTCCTAAAGACTCTCCTCTGGCCTGAAAATCCCTGACCCACATGGTGTAACACTGGTTGCGTTTCCATTCCCGCTACAACAGAGAAAGACGGGAACGCCACACCAGTGGGATTCTGGGTGAGCTCATCGGCAGGAATTCTGGGAATCTGAGCGTGAATGAGCCTCCATGTGTTTCCATTTAGACGAAGCTCTGGGCTGAAGGAGTCAGAGAGGAGGAAAAAGACAGATGGGGAAAGAAGACTCTGGTTATTGAAGAGGAAAAACAAATCACAAAACTTTCTGTCAACGGAGAACTTTCATGTAACAGAATGTTGAGATAGAGAATTGTTCAGGATCGGAAGAACAAAAGTTTGACCCACGACAAGCCGCGTTTTCCAAATATCAGTTTGAAGCTCCAATTTCATCTATTTTGTTCCATAAACCACCAGTTCTGAGCAATTTAGCATTGTAGGCAGTAATTGAGATGCTGTAGTAATTTTCACTGCCAATATAAATATCCTGTAATCTTTGACCTTTTATTTTATTTCCAGAAAAATACAAACCCAATCAAAATAGAAATAATACACATAATGTAATAAATAAAAATACATTTAGAATAAACACTAAATAGGACTGAAAATAGTAAAAAAAAAAAATATATATATATATAAACAATGTGAACAAGTGACATATAATAAATAATATATATACAAAATGAATAAGGCACTGCATAAAATAACATAAAAACCAGTAATAAGTTAACACAACAAATTAAGACAGATGCACAAATATATGGGGTGCCGAAGGTAAAAACTCTGTCACTTTTTCATAGCTGACTTATTTTGAACATTTAGCTCATTTTTCTTTCATTTAAGACAGAAATTCATGTAACACATGAAAAATAAATCAAATTATTTAATGTAAATGTTAAATATAAATATAAATGTTAAATCTAATCGACAGGCGCTGACCTCCGCCCTGGGGCCCGCGCCGAATAGCACGTAGCACGTTCCCGAGAATTCAATGGAACGACTCGGTTCCACCGAGTAAAACAAATAAAATTGTGCGACGTAAAATCGTAATGTATGTTTAATTGCCTTTGAAACATATCATACGACTAAATTTAGAAATGACCGGAAAAGGGTCTCAAAAAGGTCTCCTAGAGGCTGTTGACGTCTGCTCATAGAATATCCATGTGAAATTACAGCCCGATTCAACGAGCATTAATGGAGGAGTAGTCATTTGAAAAATGGGGCCCCCGGGGGCCCCCGTGGCACATACAGAGTAATAGCCCACATTCATAAATTGGTATGTGTCAATGATTTGGTACCACCAACTGTGGTGGAAATTGGAAATTATCAAAAAAAGGGGGTGGGCCCCTCGAGCTCCTAATCGAATTGTGCGAGGCATAATCGTAATCTATGTTAAAAAAATTACCTTTGAAACGATATATGACACAACTATGTTCCCATACATTTTGAAATGACCGGAAATGGGGTATTCATTCATAGAGCATTCATACCAAACTGCATTCCAATCTAACGAGAACTAACGGAGGAGTAGTCATTTGAAAAATGGGGCACCCGGGGGCCCCCGTGACACGTACGGGGTAATGGGCCCCATTTATATATTGATACGTGCCAATGATTGGGTACTACCAACCGTCGTCATATTTTGATCTGTAAATAAATAAAAAATCGACTTTTGTTGGCCCCCCTGGGCCCCAAATTGAAAATTGGGCTCTGAGCTTTGATGCGTACACATCCATAGATTATAGCTACCAAATTTCAGCCTGATTTGTTCACGAATAACAAAGGAATAGGGATTTTAACTAGTGTGCACAACAAAAAGAAGAAGAACAAAGTGAGGGCGTTTAAGAGTCCGGTAGCTCGGCCTGAAAATGGGGTCGCGATCAAAAAAAAGGTTGGAAACCACTGTTTTATATGTTTATACTGGCCTAAAGCCGGAGCATTTCTGTGTCACTAAATGTGCAGAAGTATTTGAGTGGAAACCAAAACAATGAGTGACGCAATTAGAGCCGAGTACAGAACAACACACTGTAAATGTGTCGTTGTGTATCAATAACACAAAATACACACACTGCGTCACTTCCTGAGCTGCATAAATAAACCTGTTCTTCCTTCAGTAACAAACGTCCAGTTCTCTGCACATCCAGGACTCATTGAGTCGCCTCTCAGGATGTTTTCTGTTCCCACAATCCTCTGCTCTCTCTCTCTCTTCCTGTGAAGGCTCGCGGGTCGAGCGAAGGGTCAGAGTCGGAAACACAGAAATAGAAACGACTGGAAAAGGAAGGAAGGAGAACAGCTTTAATCACTGCTTCACTTTCCCCTCAACGGGTTTGAGTTTCATTTTCAATGTTCAGAAGAAACGATTCATCAATGAATGAACTCGTCCTTCTAGATCCAATCAACTCAAACTGACTGGAATTCAATTCAATTCGATTCTGTTTGAATCCAAATGAACCAAAATTTATGTGATGCCAAATGTAAAAACTTAGTCACCATTTCATAGCCGACATATTTTACGTTTAGCTAATTTTTTTCTTTCATTTGAGACAGAAATTCATGTAAAACAGCATGTTCTATATCATTGTTAAAAACGTGTAAACGTGAAATAAATCTAAGTGTAAAAGTTAAGTACAAACGTCACAGTCAGTGGTGTGGGCGGGACCTCGTGATTGACAGGCACTGACCTGCCCACTTCACATGATTTATAAACATTTAGCTTTAACTTTTAGATTTTGATATAAATTTAACATTTAACATTTACATTTAACATTTACATTTAACATTTACATTTAACATTTAACATTTAAAATTAACATTAACATTAACATTTAACATTTAACATTTAACATTTACATTTACATTTACATTTACATTTAACATTTGACTTTTAACATTTAACATTTACATTTAACATTTACATTTAACATTTACATTTAACATTTACATGTGTACACATTTTAACAATGATATAAAACATGCTATTTTGTGTACATTTCTGTCTCAAATTAAAGAAAAGTGAGCTAATATGTAGGCTATGAAAAAGTGACTTTGAGTTTGTAGAGTGGGCAGCCCATACAAATTGACTCCAATCCACAGGTTGATTTGACGCCATTTCAAGTTCATTGAAGTTCCATTTCCATTCAACTGGAAGAGTCAAAATGTTTCAAATAACTCCAATTTACTCAAAACTTACTTAAAATTGACTCCAATCAACTCTGACTCACTGGAAACTTTGAATCGCCTTAAATTCAAAGCACTTGAATAAAGCAGAATCGACTCCAAATGACTTCAATCGACTTCATTAAGAATGCAGTCGACTTTTTTATGGGAATCGGCTCGAATGTCCTTTCATTGATTCGTGTCAGACTGATTTGACTTGAATAGAGTGCAACTGTCTAAAAAACAGGAATCAACTCAAATTGACCTAAACACAAATCTGGCACAATTGTCCAAAAAAAAATAACTCTCCAATTAACTGGAATCACCTCAAATCGCCTCAAAATATCTTTGTTTGTAGTTTGTTGTATGTTTGTAGTCCTGAGAAAGGAGCAGTGATGGAAATGAAGCAGAGAAACTTCGTATCCTTCAAAGTCCTGCAATTATCTTCCATCCACAGCTTCCTTCAGAGCCTCGTTCAAAGGGTTAAGGTCACTGGGTCTCATGATGGAGTGCAGCGGAGATTACAGGCCAAACGTGTGTGTGTGCGTGTGTGTGTGTGTGTGTGTGGGAACAGCAGAGGGTTAAACACTAAACAAACAAACAGAGAAAGTCTCAGAGAGTTTCCACACAGGCTGTTTCAGCCCTAAACTGTTTCCTGTTGCTGTTGTTGATGGAAGTATTGTCTGTCATTAGAAACATTAAAGGGAACCTGTAGTGGATTTTAATTGTAACTGTATCAACATATGATATATAACACTAGGGGCCTGTACTACAAAGCTAGATATGTGAAGCCTTAATTTATCTCCATTAGCGGGCTTCACCAAACCAGAGAGAAGCTGTACTACGTACCTCGATATCAACTTGCTAAACTAAGCATTGATGTCTAAATATTCTCTCTACTCTCAGCATCAGATCCACACAGAGATGTGTTCACAGAATGATCCTCCTTTTATTGGACCAGTCGTTTTCTAAGAGAACTGATCGGTCGGGAGGCGGGACCTAAGTACTCGCTCAGACCCTAACCAGAACAAAACCTGGTTCCGACCAGGTTAGGTGTTCAGCCTAAGTTACCATGGTGATTTAGCCCCGTGAAATGTTAGCCAGCTTTGTAGGACAGCACAAACTGATTCAATCCCGGAAGTTAGCGCGATTAAAGCAAATCTAGCTTCATAGTAGAGGCCCTAGAGGTATATTCATTATTTTTCTCGTCTGTGAGAGACGGTGAGTCGTAGACAGGTGTTGTGACAAAATCTGTGACCAGAAACAATGACTCTGTTCCAAATGTCACACTAAGGTACGCTACACATTCAATGAGTATATACTGTCTACTATGTACTACTAGTATGATTAGGATGCTGAGCATTCCCACTAAAGTATACTTCCAAGTTTCCCAAGATGCATTTGGAGCCTCCATTGATGATTCTCCACTTTTGAAAGTTCTGAAAACATTTTAAGTGAAAAAGTGACCAAGTAGAATATCAACGTGTGCTCATTGGATCCATAAAACTCACGGAAAAGACAATTCATTCTGACAGTTCGGAGAGTTTTGGAGACCCTTCATTATGCTACTGACAAAACTTCCAATTAACTTCAAAACAAGAGCCTTATTTACAAAAGCTGTAAAAAAGACTAATGGAAGAAGATAAGAGATGCTTTTAATTTGAAAAGATGATGTTTGATTTTTATTACGTTCCGCTCACAATGCGTTATAGGGTGGTTGAGTATGACAAGTGTGCCCACCGTGCATACTTAAAAAATGTCCCTATATAGTATACATCTGGGTATTACTGGCGTTCTCAGTCTGTTCATACTAACTAATGTGAAATGCACTACATACTCATTTAGACATCAGACTTAGTATGAGTTGTACGTTAGTAGGACATTTACAACACAGCCAAAGGCACCTTCAGATCTTCCAACGTGTCCCGCAGGATAAAGTAGAAATGACAGAGAAAACAGGAATCAAATACACAATTTCAATTAAACGCCACAATATTTTCAAGGGATTGCATTTACCCCATGCTTATGTCACATGATGGCAACCATTTTTAAACTCAAATTGTAGAAGAGTCCCAAAATCAAGGACTGATGTCTATGGGGTGCCAAATGTAAAAACTCAGTCACTTTTTCGTAGCCGACATATTTTGAAAATTTAGCAAATTTTTATTTCATTTGAGACAGAAATTCATGTAAAACAGCATTTTCTATATTAATGTTAAAAATGTGTACACAAGAAAAATAAATCTAAATCTAAATGTTACATGTAAATGTAAATGTAGAATATTAAATGTTAAATGTAAATCTAAATGTTTAATATAAATATAAATGTTAAACTAATTGTTAACATGAATTTGTCTGAAATAAAAGCAGAATGAGCCAAATGTTCACAATATGTCAGCTATGAAACATCGATATCTGTCACTTATTGTTGAAATGAGGTTAATTTCAAGGATGTCTGTATTTTATGTATGTTAAGCATATCTTAACAAATCATGTTGAGGCTAATGTTATAAATTACATGTTATTTAGTGGCTAAAAGGGAAACAATCGTCTTGTTTCAGACTAACAGATGAATATTGTAACTACAGGAGGAAAATGAGTGTGTTCCTTCTACTGCAGAGCTGAGGAGTGTGTGTCGCTGTGTTTGGGAACGTGATCCAGTTCAAACTGGCCTACCACAGGAAGTGAAGATGTTGACGTTGGACTTTCTGGGAATGGATCGAGGTCACTGAGGCGCAGCGTCGACGTCACTGAAGCTCCCTGAACGCCTCAGCGTTCATTTAGCTGTCTCATTAGTTCTTCTACTTGTTGTTGTGAAGTTCACGTTAACGTGGGGTTTGTGCTTTTATGATCTTGTGCCTGAGTCAATCAGCACATCACGTACATCAGGGGTGCTGGAGTCTGGTCCTGGAGAGCGCCTGTCCTGCATGTTTTAGCTGTTATCTAGAATCTAATGTCTGCGTCATCGTGCAGCTGCAGAGAAAGCCTGATAACAAGCTATAACCAGCTGTGGGGGAACAGGTGAATCACAATCACAACTTATCGTTAGACAATCTGAAACAGTTCAAATTAAGGGTGTAAAAAAAAAAACGTTTCTACAAAATATCGCAATATTTCACCGCGCAATTATCGTAACGAATCAAAAAATGTTCAAATCGACTTATTCAGTCATGTTCTTTTACACACACACAAAAAAACATTTCATTGTGCTAACATATGCATAGCACGTAAACGTCAGTGAACCACATCAGACCTAGTTAATCTACCTCACTCCTCAATGCATTTTAGCTGCAAGTTCATTGCACTTTATTTTTTAAAGAATTTAAGAACTAAACAGTATCAGAATCTGTTGTAAAAGCAAAAGTTGAACGTTTTTGAAAAACATAATTTGACAGTTTGATAAACATACTTGTTTTTGATATTGGTACTTGAATTACTATTAGTTACCATTTACTTGTTCTCGCAAGTTTAAAAAAGAAAATTAATAATGGTATTTCATACCATTTTGTACTTCTAAAGGTGAACTTTGTAATTAATGATATTGCGATAAATCACAATGTTTATCGTATTGTTTAACGTCGGGATATATTGTATTGTATTGTCAGATTCATGGTAATATACACCCCTAGTTAAAATGTCTCCCCTCGTCGCTATTACCAGTCAAACCGTAATGCTGATACGGTTTGACGTAATCATGTTATCTAGTGAGTGATCATAACAAAAAATGGTAAAAAAAAAATAATAAAAAAATTAATGAATGCAAAGCTGTTGTCCTGACAACGTGAAACCCTCGTCTCTACACTGACGCATCATCAGGTATAATGACGACCAGTTGAAGTATTACACCAACAGGTAAACTGCTTTAAAGCGGCTCTAAGCTGTGTGAATAATAAAAGCTCACATGTTCACTTGATGGACATGCGGCGCTTGAATCATGAATGCACGGATGATGGTCATTGTGGGGAGGAAAAGGTGGTTCCCCAGTTGGACGTTCGCCCTGGACGTGTCCCGACAGAGAATATCATTACAGGAAAACACGGCATTGTTTAGAGTTTCAAAAGAGATCCGTCGAGCCGGAGGAATGGGACCAGTAGGACCAGTGGGGAGGAAACCAGAAGGAGATACGGAAAGAATTCCACTTGTCGGCAAGGACAGTGACCATCGGCCGTGAACCTTAGTAACCTGAGAAAGAGAAAGTCTTCTTCCTCAGACTGTTCTATAGACATAGAAACATAGATTGAAGCAGAGGTTTTGAATTGGCCCAAAAACACCTGGAAAAAAATGACTTCATTGATCACTATCATTCACTACTGCCTATAAACATTAAAAGGGTTTATCACATGTCAAACTTAACTTTCCTAATTTCCTTATTTGACCCTTTTCAATGTTTATCATCAATAATTGACTTTTATCTTTTTGCTTCATAATTCATGACTTTTCCTTATTTGATGGTTAATGGTAGTTGATTTAAGTCGTTTTAATTTTTTATATTTTGAGGTGATTCAAGGTGATTTGAGGAAATTGGAGAGTTTATTTAGGCAACTGTATACGATTTAAGATGATCGGTTTCTGTCGATTCAAGTCGATTAATCCTATTATCCTTTGGGTCAATTTGACTCCATTCAATGTTTATCATTCAAAAAACAGTAGTTAGCTTACATTTTTTGCTTCATAGTTCATGATTTTTTCCTAATTTGAGGTACAAATGATTAAGCATTAAATTATCATGATAATATTTTTTCATTGTGCACACATTTGTGTTGCTCTGGGGTCAATTTGACCCCAAGCTGTTTTAGCTGTGTAAAACAGCCTTTAGAGTGTTGAAGACACTCTAAACGCTGGTGGGTGTCTGTCAACAGTCTGTGATTACTTGCTAACTTCAGCCACCAGAGCATGTCAACCCACCGTTTCAGGGAGAGTAAAGGTCCCTTAGGAGAGCTCTTCTTCTCTGCTTCATTGTCTACAACAAAACTGCAGAGTTGGAACTTGTCGTCCCCTGCGGTGACAGATTATTTTTCAGGTCCTAACGTTTTTATCCTCTTTTGGTAAACTAAAGAACTTTACATTGACATGTTTAACTTTTCCTGATTATTTAGAACAACCAAAAGCAGCACAAGTTGGCATTTTGACTGAAAAAGCTGTTAAATGATCTAAAAAAAAAACATGCTGAATGCTTCACTCTAATAGAAAACAATGGGATGTTTACAGGCAGTGAGGCCATGTGACATCGTCAATCACGTGACTTCAAGATGGTGGAACAAAGTCCCATTTTTAAAAGACATTAAAACAAATATGGTGCAAAAAAGATCTTCTAATAAGTACATTTCAAGGATTTTAGGCCACATTTCTAAAGAAAATTGTAGCATCACTTTAAACTGAGAGAGAAACTCCATAAAGGGACCAGTCCCACGTTTGGGTTAGCTTAGCATGTAGCTGCCCTGGCTGAGCAGGGTGACACAGTAATGGGGCGGGGCTATGTTATCTGATTGACTTGTTGTGTTCAATAAAAACTCTTTAAAAAACTATTGAATTGATGATGTATAAAAGTTTAAAGACAATTTTTATCACTACAAGTGTTTGCGTAATTTGCATGTTCTCCTTGAGAACTTACAGGTTCTCTTTGACGTGTCTCTCACAGCTACTCAGACTGTGGGAGCGATTGTGTGTGATGATGCACATACACACACAGACTCTGAATTGTGTGTGTCTGACCTCCACACACAAACACACACACATACACACATACTCACTCTAGCAGTGTGTGTGTGTGTGTGTGTGTGTGTCACAAAGGCCTCAGTCACATGTGAGGCAGAAACATACCATCATTGTTACGTCAGTTTGTTCACGTCTCTCTCACACAAACATGCACACACACACAGCTGATCCATTCATCAGTTGAAGGCCAACTCTGTCCAGGCGTCTTCTGCTCATTTTGTCCTCTGAATCAAACCTGAGGCATGCAGCCCAAATTTGGACCCCCTAAGCATCCAATGTGGCCCTCTGTAAACCATCCAATTATACAGCCCGGAAAGAGTCGGACTCAAACGATCTCGGTTAATGACTTGGGTCACAGACTCACCAAAAAATATCAGTTCTCGCACTATAAAGGTTATAGATGTGAATCGAGCCTGCACTGGTGACTGTCAGGATTAAAACAATGTGCATTAATGATGGGGGTGAGGGTAGTGTGTGATTCAAATGACTAAAACGAACCAGATCAGTTTAATAAGTGATTCAGATCAAATCTGATCAATTGAGCTCACTAGCACTGATTACTAGAGTTGAGTTTAGGAGGTTTACGAGTTATCCATAGAGTGATTTATGTTTCTGTGATTCGTTGATGCCTTATACGCATAGCTCTCTGCGTTGATGCGCACCTCCAAGAAAATCCTAACTATGCATTGCAACGACGCGGACAGCAAGGGCTCTGATTGGTCTACTCAAAACCTCATTTATGGCAACTGCTTTTTCCGGACTTTTTTGCATTAACTTAACACTGCCATTTTCTAACATTTTTGTGGTGCAGTGCAAGCATTGTTTCTTCAATGTATCATGTCAAGAAAAAAATTATCGATGAGGTCATAGGAACAGGAAGTACAACCACCTAAACTCTATGACCTCTGAATGGCAAAAACTCCTTGGTCACAATTGTTTACTGTGACTGAAAGACCAACCAGGACTTTTCTGCGACATGTTCCTGCGATGCAGAACTTCGAATGGTCAATCACGGCGTCACAGTGACGGCGTAGCTCGGGACGCAGAAGCAAAGAAAGGAGCTCTGTTTGTGTTTGACGTTTGCTTGTTACCCCATGCGCTGATCTGATGTTGACATAAACAGTTGTTTATTAATAAAAGCGGGCTTACCACTAAAACAAACGTAACTATGCAGGACCTGTATTCGCAAGACAAATATGTATTTGGCAATTGAAAAGGTCATGGTCACACATTGAAAGGAAATGTTGTTCAATGGTACCAGTCTGAGCATTGTGGCCAAGTTAGAGGGAAAAAAATATTTTTTTGCTTTGGCTGAGCTTCGCCGTCCTGATAGCGGTAAGGTCTCACTTTGTTCACTTTTCTGAGTTCTTTACCTCAAATATGACCTCGAGCGAAGGCCAAGGTCATATTTGAAAGGAAATGTTGTTCAATGGTACCAGTGGCCAAATTATAGGAATTTTTTTTTTTTTTGTGATGTCATGAACTTTGACCCCTACCGATCTTTTTACTGGTAGGTCGTACAGCTTCAGTCCAATGAAATAAAATACTCCACTTGAGATGAGCTTTTCATAAATGTAAGCATCAAACTTGTACAATAAATATTCATAGAGATATGGGGAAAAAATTTCACACTTGATGCGACCTTGACCTTGACATTTTGGCTCCAAAAAAGGTCGAATGCACATCCTTGACATTGCCCCTATGAGATGACATACGTGTCATTAGTGCAGCATTAATAGCCTTGGAGGAGTTCCACGACAAAGGAGTTGCAGAAGAAAATTATTATTAAGAACTCCTACGAAAACAAATGTATTTGGCCATTTTCAAATGTTAAATACAAACATGTCATTTGTATGAGGAAAAAATAAGGTTTTAACAACTGTCAAGTTCGGGTCGGGCTCGGATATAAATATTTGAATGCATGTCAGGTTCAGGTCGGACTCAGACAAAATAATGCGTTCGGATCAGCACTCCAACTGTGACGGTTATTTATTTACTCGCCGTTCACGTGACCGTTTAATGCAAGACTTTCTGTGCCAACAGTATTTTGGTCCAACGTGCTAGTCTTCTTTCAGTCTCCAAGCCAACATCTTCTTCTTCTTCTTTATTTCTGGCGGAGTGCATCAGCGTCATTTGACGTCACGTCTGCAGAACTACGCGGTAAATTTGGGCCCAGAGTTGCAGAACAAAATGCATCACGCAGTCCGTTAAAGGCAAGAGGGAGAAATGTGTGTGGACTCTTTCTCTTTGGTTTTGAGCACTTCATCAGCACCTTTATGATTATTTTTTGATTTGTTTTTGATTTATTGTCTGTTCTTTTGAACAGACAATAAAGATCTATTCTATTCTATTAAGAGCTTCTCACAGAATAAACTACAGACTGATAACAGACTGAGTGGGAAAGAGCAAATCTGTGGATAAACAAACCAATAAGAGCTGTTGATGCTTTAGGGTGGAACTCATAAACAAACCAGAAGAAACAAGAATAACAAAGGAGAGAAGCGCGCCCCCTGGTGTTTATGACTATTACAGACAGGCTGTAATGTAAAGTGATATTGGAAACCTTAAAAGTAAAAAATAAATATGAAGAAATTGTAGCTTGATTAAAAAAAAAGTAATAATAATAAATAAAAGTTACTTGTTTAAACTCTGAAAATCTAATTAAGTAATACATTTCTTTAAAATTTATTTTTGAAAGTATTACTATGTCATTCAGCGTTATAACTTTAAATAATAAAATAACAAAACATGTGTAGATGACAACGATTAATCAATAAAACCTGAAAGGGAGGATTTTCATATTTGATCAATCTACATTTCAATAAAATCGCATGCTTAAAATTTGATCATCTGAAATGTACAAATAATTTTAACAAGTAATTTAAACCCACTTCTCAAAAGAAAAAAATGCAGATAAAATCCATTCATTAGTCACTTTTTTCCCCCACAAAAATACATGAAAATACATGAATGTCAGACTAGTAACGGTTGAATATTTATCAATTTTATTTAAATACTTACAGCTTCGTCTACAGTATACGGTTAGAAAAGTCCTGTGAAAGCATGAGCGACATGGTTTGGAATTTACAACGTGAAAGAAAAATACAAATGTACAAAAATAACAACAAGGAGGAGGAGGAAAACCAACGACTGCCTCGAAAATATAAAAAAATAAGTTATATAATGACCCACGTCTGTGAAGATGCTGATTCTACACCCAACCTGGCAACCCACAGTGCTGGATGGGATACTTATTTACACCCTGAACATCTGAACACTTAGTTATCCCGTCCACAGGTCCGAGTCTAGCTCATGATTGTCAAACCGAGCCGAAAAACCGCAAAATAAACGGGAAAAATCTTCCTTCGGCAAAACACGGCACAAAAAACAGAAACTATAGTTCACATAATCTGCTCAAAAGATCCTCTTCATGGAGCTCCTCACATGGAGCTGAAAGTTATTCCTGTAGATGGAGGAAATGGGTTCAGATCCCACACGTGGAAGCAATAAATATTATATGACATAAACAAAAGAGATTTTGGGATTTCAGCAGAAAAAAACAAGACGACAAGCAGCGGAATTAAAGGCAGTGATGCCAAACCAACTGTGTGCAGACTTTCAAAATAAAACACAAACAAGTCAAAATAATCAGATATAAAGTCTGCGTGTGAATAACTGTTGTTAAACTGGATGTTTAGAGAAAGAGCGTTACGTTTATGACATACAGTAGAGCCGAGCACGAGGAGAGAAAAAACGTTTAGTTTGTTATTTTAGAGGAATAAAAAAAGTTTAAATGTGTTTATTTTATAAAATGGGACAAATAAAAAAAAAAAAAACTTTCCCATCAGGGAATAAAAATTCAAATATAGAGGGAAACATTTGTTTTTATTATTAAGTCCTAGAAATATTGGAAGAAGTTTGTGGTTAGAGAAAGATTTTTAATGCAGGGTGAAAGTTTTAGGTGTGAAAATAGGTTAAAAAAAAAAAGGAAACTAAATTTCTAAACAATAAATTAATGGATTTGAGAAAAAATGTGTTTAAGATTATGACAGAAACCAAAATAAACCTTGAATGAAAATCCAATAATTTTAAATGTTACACACCTTAATATTTGAATATGAACACATTTTTAAGGTGAGTATAAAAATAGGGAGAATGCCACCTGTAAAATCATAGAATTTTGAAACTTTTAAATTGTAAAGATTTTTCAGGCAGAACCTTCAGACTAGATTGGACATTGGATCTCTCAAACTAGAGATTCAATGATTTTAGAAGATCTCAGAAATCCATGGTTTTTAAAAATGAGACAGAAATGTGTGTGACTTTCCTCCTCCTTCCTGTGCACGGCTCTGTGTGCACGTGATATCTCTTCAAACTCTGTGTGATGATAAGTGTGTTTAAAATGGAGGCTCTGTGATAAACTCTGGATCTGAAATACTGTGAGGCGTTCACAAACGTCTGTTCTTCTGTGTTTGCACTGACCAGCGTCCCAGAAGTAAAAACCAGTTGAGTTACTGGCAGAAAGGCGACGCCGTGGGGTCGAACCCTTTAAACACGTCCTTCAGTGAGGCGTTATCGTCGGCCGCTGCTGCAGCTGCAGCCGCCGCCGCCTGCTCAGCCTGTGCGGGGCTGTTCCCTCCAAACGGACTCCCGGTGCCGCTGGCCTTCACCGGGCCGTACAGCGAGGACACGGGCAGGCTGTGCACCCCCGGCGCCGCCTGCTCCGACTCTGCCACGGTGGCGTTGGGGGACGGCGTGGGTTTGGGTCGGGGCCGGTTGTAGCTGTTGTAGCGGTCGGTGCCCGGCTCTCCGCTTTTCTCGGGCTCCGGTTGGTCCAGAGCCGACTTACGCACGAACAGCGGCTCTTTGGACTTGGTTTTGGCGCCGGACGAGTCGCCGGCTTTGGACTCGGAGTTTGGCGAGCCGGAGCCGGAGCTGTCAGTCCGAGGGTCGTACAGGCTGATGCCGCTCAGCACGCTGGCCCCACCCGCTGTCCCGGACCCCCCGCCGCGGGCCGCACCCCCCGAGGAGAGGAGCCGTGGGTCGTATGGGGCGATAGTGGGTGGAGACGAGCTGGCTGCAGCAGGAGGGGCGGAGTCAGCCGGCTGCTTCAGCGCAGACTTCTGCGGCTGCAGGCGTGGGTCCGCGGAGGGTTTACGGGACACACGGGGGTCCACGGGCTTCTCTATGGGGGGGGCAGCTGCAGAGAGGGGTGGAGTGGGAGCGAGCGGGGTGGGGGGCGGGCTTTGGGATGGGCCAGAGTTCACAGTCTTCAGAATGCGGGTCAGCAGCTCCAGGTCGGGCAGGGACGAGGAGGAGGACGACGAGGGGGGGGCAGGGGGGTCATGGGCAGGGGGGGCTGGGGTGGGAGGGGAGAAGGAGGTGTGGAGCTGCTGCTGGGCGCGGGACAGGCGAGGGTTGAGGGCGGACACGGGGGGGATCCCTGGGGGTAGGGGGAGCAGGTCCTGCTTGGGGAGGGGCAGGGGGAGCAGGTCTTCAGGGGACCAGGTGATGGTTTTGTGGAAAACAGGAAGGTGGAGCAGAATGTCCTTCTTAATGTGGCTGAACTGCTGCAGCTGGGAGCGGGGGTCCCTCAAAGACATCCCCATCAGAGGGTCCAGAGGGATAGGCACTGGCTTTTCCCGGAGAACCCGCTCAGGCTCCTCCTCCTCGGCCGGGACAGTCAGCGGGGGCGGTTTGTAAACCAGCGGAGGCTCCGGTTTGGGCGCTGCGAGGGTGGAGCTCCCCGATGGTGACGCTAGCCTGGCTAACCGGGGGTCAGCGGGGGGTCCGGAGGAGGACGTGGAGGCAGCCGTGGAGTCAGATTCCGTGGATCGGGCCAGGCGGGGGTCACGAGCCAGGCGGGGGTCAGCGGGGCGAGCGGGAGCGCCAGTGGGCGGAGCCTTGAGGAGGCGAGGGTCGCTGGGACCTTCAGGTTTCTGGGTCTGCTGACGGAGCGTCTTCAGGATGGAGGTCACGCTGCTTCCTCCCTCCTCTTCATCACTGCTGTACCAGTTTCCTGAGTCGCCTGCAGAGGGCAAGCACATGACATTTATTGATTCTAAAAACAAACTCTGATTTCACCTGAAGTCCATTGTTTTTATTCATCATAGACTGTTATTATGTGTGTCTGTGTGATTTCACATGTCATATTTAGATTTAATAAATTAATATTCCATAATATCTAAAACAAGTCTCGCGAGCTCTTTGACCTACACGACCCCAAAAAAGGATGGTTGAAAATGTAGCAAAGACAAGGAAATGTCAAAAATGTGCAAAATCTCATGCGTAATTCATGATTTAATACACGACTTACATTGCTAGATATTCAGCAACCTGTTATACAGAAATATCAATAATAATAATAAAAACGATACTGCCATTTCAGAAAGAGAATTCTGTCATTTTTGTGCTGTTTACAAATATAACAGAAAGTCAGAGGTCCAACTTAATAGAAGAGTGGAGCGGTTATTTTCATCTACATAGCGCAGAAGTGAGATTTTGTAAATAAAGTTAGCACAGATAGCATCTGTAACTGTGTTAGATAAAAGCTCATGTTGTTACAACCTGGAAAGGATTTGTCAGCAGTTTTTAGGAAAAAATGCAAACCTGACATGTTAAAATTACGTTTTTTGTCTTTATTATAAATGTTGATTTTTGCTGGTTTTTATGTTTTTTTCACTGCCACTGTTTAAAGGAAATGCATGTTGAATGAAGGTCACATGACTTCACAGCTGTTTCTTCTCATCCATACCTTCAGTTTCTTTGCTTCTCTCTGATCCTCCTTCAGCCTTCCTCCTCCTCTCCTCTTCCTCCTGCTGCTTCTGTTGGATCCTCATGAACAAGACGCGCTGCGCCGGAGGCAGGAAGTCCGGCACTGAGATCCCTCCCTGGTGGGCCGGCGCTCCGTTGGGCGGGACTTCCTGTCCGCCCGGCTGGAACGTCCCCCCTCTGTCGTCACCGCTGGGGAAACCCTGGAAGGCGTCACCTGGATATGAAAGCAGAGGTGAAGCTTTCCAGATGTTTGTGCTCCTGTGCCCAGCACACTAACACTGACACGGTGTTATTTCTCACCTTCTTCCTCCACGCCCTCCATCGTTCCCTCCTCCTGCTGGTTATAGAAGGTGTTGAAGAAGTTTCCTCCACCCTGAGGACCGCCAGGAGGCATCGATCCATCGCCGGGTCCAAACTTGCCCATCATAGGCGGCCCGCCCGGACCCATGTCAGGAGGAATCATGCCCGGGGGGGCTGAGAAATGGGGCGGGGGGGCACCTGGAGGTCCAGCAGGTGCTGTTTGACTTTGGGCTCCAGAGGGAGTCTGAGTCCTGAGAGAAAAGAGACACAGGAGTTGGTTTCTGAAGCCAGGAACATTGAATGTTGGATCCAGCGTTGGGGTCAATTATAATTGTACTTGCATATTTGATAATTAATTATAATTATGATATAATTATAATTTAATTGTAACTGGAAAACCACGTTGCTGTTATAATCATAATTGAATTATAATTGGCATGAAAATTCTATAAAAACTGTCATTTACAATTTCATTAAACGCAAAAATGGGGAACCATGTTACAGTTCTATGGCTCACACATATGTAGTTACCAATTAATAAAATATGTTTCATATGAAGTTAACCTGTCAGTTCTCTTGAGGATCAAATCGAGGGCTATACTGACAGGATAAAGACTCATACGCTCACACCAGAAAAATTAAAACCAATATTTTCATGGACAAGGAAGCCTAAAGTAACCAGGAGATGCAAAACAAATTGGATGATAAATAATTGACTGACCCGTTATCATATGAGATGCTAACAGAAAATAAGGCTGTGCAATTAATCAGAAATAAAATACGATTTAAATTATTACACTCAACGATTACAAAAATAACAATCGAGAAAAACGATAATTGACTTTCAAGGGAAAATTATAATTGTAATTTGAATCGTAATTGGAAAAATTTCCAGTCACCATAATCATACTGGAGTCGTAATTGAACATGGATAATTGAAGATGCAATTGCAATGGGAAAATGTCCTTGACCCCAACCCTGGTTGGATCTGTCTCTGCGTCTCCTACCTGCTGACGGCCAGTTTCTGAGCCAGCTGTCCAGTCGGCTGAACTTTGATCTCAAACAACGACGGGATCTTCTTCCCCATGCAGCCCCCGCCTGCACCTACAGGAGGGGGAGGCCCCATGTGAGCAGGGGGAGCTGGAGGAGGCCCGCCTGGGTTGGGTGGTCCGCTTTGGTAAGGACTTCCATCAGGACTGGAAGAAGGTGGGCAGGGAGGTCCACTTCCAGGGTTCTGACCAGGTCCTGGACCTCCGCTGCTCTGATTGGGAGCAGGAGGAGGACCGAAGTCCACAGGAGGAGGAGAGCAGAAGTCAGCGGCTCCTTGGGTGGAGTCGATGGGGCCGGGCCGGGGAGGGGTGGGGAGGAGGCCCACTCCTGGAGGGGGTTTGGGGAGCGGGTTGATCCCCTGCTTTTTCAGCTCCTCCACCTCCTTCTCATCCTCCGCTCCGGCCTCAGCGTCCTCAGCGAGCATCTACGAGACCAGAAACACACACAGTCTCAGTGAAAGGATTACGACTTTAAATATCATAAATATTATTATGATTTAAATATCATACTTAAATACACATCATGCACCAACATGGATATTTACAACCAATCCAATAATCGGTCATTTTCAAAACATAACATTAGTGTAACGTAACAGTGTAATGTTATGTAACATTAGTGTAACTTTCTGTAACAATAGTGTAACTTTCTGTAACATTAGTGTAACTTTCTGTAACATTAGTGTAACTTTCTGTAACAATAGTTTGTGACAGTGTAACTTTCTGTAACATTAGTGTAACAATGTGACATTAGTGTAACTTTCTGTAACGTTATGTGAGGATTGTTTGGAGGATCCCACCTTGTTGAGCAGCTCCTGCGTGTCGTCGTTGAGATTGTCGTGGGAGAACATGCACTCATCCTCGTTGACACAGTTTCCGGTGGTGTGGAAAAGCTTACAGGGGAACTCACGTAGAGCAGCGGAGTCAAGGAGGAATACTCATGAAACGCTGCGTGTCTTAAAGTGACAATTATTCATTTAAAAATGTAAACAAATACATGAAAATGCTGTGATGGAAACCAGAAGCCGTCGGATGAAGGATATCATGCATGTAGGGACAGTGGTCGGCCCGGGCGCAGTATCCAGTGATGTAGAACTTGCACAGCTCCTTCTTCTTGGGCAGCTCGATGTCGTGGCTGAAGTTGCAGTGCTCCCCCTGGTGGCAGAAACAGGCAATTACGACCTCATACTACTCAGATCTTACCTTTAGGCTCGAAGGTCAGAGTTTGTTATCGTACTTTTAAAGTTGAGTGGGTTTATTCTATGTTGTTCACCAGCTTGAATAAGACTCTTATTGTAAAATTGTGTGTTTTCAGGCTTATTTACCAATGAAATCGTGCAAATGACATTCATGACGAGGTTAAAGTCTCTTCCTGATTGTGTTCAAAGATGAATGAATGTAAATATGAGCAGAGTAGATGATTGTATATTTGTTTTGGGCCAAAAACCCAAAAAGAAGTGAGCAGATGTATTTCTGTTATTGGAAGATGGCACTGGATTTGACCAGGGAAAATGTGATTACTTTATTTAAGCAAAGGTAACAGTTAAAGAGTAACTAAATGCCAAAAACATTTTTTCCTGCTATTGTAATTGTAATTGAGTTCAGATAATTGCCTTTGTAATTGTAATTGGCATGGAAATTCTTTAACAATTGTCATTTACAATTTAATTAAACAGAAAACTGTGGAACTATGTTACAGCTCTATGGCTTACACATCGGCCTATGTAGTGAACAATTATTACATATGTTTCATATGAAGTTTACCTGTCAGTTCCTTTGAGGATCATTAAACCATTAAAAAATAATCTAGGTATATACTGACAGAAAAAAAGGCTCAGACGCCCACACCAAAAATATTAATACCAATATTTTCATTGATTAGGAAGCCTAACAAGGTAACCAAGAGATATGAAACAAATTGGATGATACTGTAATATTTTTTGTGTATTTTACAGATGGTTTAAGACATGGGTCAAAACTGACCCATCACTTTAGAGATGCTAACAGAAAGCTAACACAAGAGGAAAGTTAACTTTTATGAGGTTATTTATTAAAGGAGTAATTGTGAATAATTGAATTAAATCTTTAGTAATTGAGAACATAATTTTACTTAACTTTCGGGGAAAAATAATCATTGTAATTTTAAATGGAAAAAAATGCTCATCACTGTAATTGTAATTGACCCCAACCCTGGTATACATATCAATACACTTTTTTCTTTGGCAAATTGATTGAAAGACTGAAAACTGAGATGCGAAAACAAAACGTATCAGTTGATAGTCTCACCCAGGTGCATCGACCCTCGATGTAGTACTTGCAGATGGCTTTTCCTTTCTTATCCGAGTATTTGTCACTCCTCCTCGGAGGGCCATCGCCTGCCCCCCCGTCCTGAAACATCCAGCAGACAAACATGAGGTCACTTCTTAATGATTGCGAGCTGGTGTTATGCTCAGCACAGAGCAGAGCTGAGTTCTCACCCCGTTGTCCATGTCAGGACTGTGGTCGTCGTCATTGCCCATGTCTCCTCTTCCTCTTCCGCGCATCCTGCCTCTCATTCCTCGGATCATCCCCCGTCCTCTACCTCGCCCCCGACCACGAAGTCCTCGCATCCCTGAGGCAGAATACACAACAGTTAACCATGATTAAAGCTACACAATAAGGACTGAATTTCAAAATAAAGGAAAATAATCAAACCTCTGCCTCTGTCCTTGGACCTTCTGTAATGAGTGAGCTCCTTTGAGTATTCGTCATAATCATCTTCTTCCATGTAATCGTCTTCTCCATACTGGAAGAAAAAAGGAGCAATAATTAGGTAAATGATGCGCAAAAGAGCTAAAAATTTACGATAAATTTCCACTGGTAATTAAGCGAATATGCAAAAATCTAAACCTTTCATGGGAATTATTTATTGGAATTAACCGGATACTGGGAGTAAGCGTTCAGCGCACCAGCGGAGTGACGGCGCGCATGTGGGGCACGCTTATCGGACCTGGGGCGGGGAGTTGATCTGAGATAAACAAACTGCTGACCATCACACTTTCACTGAGTTTTGGTTTTGCCATTTTTAACATAAATTTCAATCTAACTCAGTTTTTAAGTGTTACTGCTTCAATATTATTATTGCATTTTAATGTGTGTGTGTGTGTGTGTGTGTGTGTGTGTGTGTGTACGAGCTTCACCTGTTAGCACACACACAGATGTTAATGGTGGGTTAACTGGTTTATCTACATCAAAGCTCTACATCAGGACTCTCACCTCCATCTCGTGTCCGTATCCGTCTCCATCGTCATCTCCGCCCATTTTTGCCCCTCGCCCACCTCTTCCTCTCATCCCTCCTCTTCCTCGTCGGCTGCCTCTGATTCCTCCGCGGCCTCTCATGACCTTAAGGCGTCCTCTCATCCCTGACGGGACACAAGAAAGATGTTTGAAACTCACTACAATAGGGTGACCACACGTCCGGTTTTACCCTGACATGTCCTCTTTTCACGTCTTGTCTGGACCGTCCGGCCGGATTTTAAACTCGTGAAAATGTCCAGGTTTCCCAGGGACCCTGAACGTATCTCGGGCACATGTTAATTTGAAAGAACGCATCTCTGCTAATATTTGCTCTATCGGAGAAATTCCACCAGTTAAGCTAAGGAGTTGCTTTTTGAAGCCAGTATCATTTGAATGGCATTTGAAAATGAAGAAGCCACTAGAAGAAACTTAGAATCTAAGAAGTTAGGGGTAAAATAAGTTCAATTTCTGGATGAATAAATGTTGTTCTGCTTTTCTGTAGCTAGTCTTTACGTGTGTACATTAAATGTATCCAGTCCAGGATCCAGTCTGAGCACAAAGTCAGCTTCAGATGCCGGACTCACCCCGCCCTCCGCGGCTCCCTCCCTCCTTGGCCTTGCGGTACTGGTTGAGTTCCTTGGTGAAGTCGTCGTAGTCTTCCTCACCCATTTCCTCCTCCTCCTCGCCCTCGTAGAAGTCTTCCTCATAGTCGTCGTAGCCTCCGTAGCCTTGTTTTTCCCCCTTCATGTAGCTGCTTTTCTTGGCGCCTCCGTAGCCGCTGTGGGACTGGAGACAGACCGATAAGGTTAGCTTAGCATGTAGCAACGCTGGCTGAGCAAGGTCAAAGGGGAATGGGCCGTGGTTACGTTATCAGGTCTAGTTATTGCTTATCTTCACTGGGTTATGATTATTTGATCTTAACTTTTTACATTTGCAAATCCACCATTGTGCCTGGTGATCGATTCCAACAAAGTTATTCATCTTTATTTTGCTTACCTGGTTTTATTTTATCATTTTAACTTATTGTGGGTCATTCCATGTGATTTAAAAAAAAGCTCAGAAATGTTTTACCAATTGTTCTGTAATTATTAAATAGGCACAATGTACATTTTTGGTTTGCTTGAATTAATACTTTTTGAGATATAGTCAATTCAGTGAGGGGGGTATGTGTCGATATTTTTGTGCTTCCTTATTTTCCTTCCATTTTCATCTTCCAATATCTTCCATTAATTCCAAATCCTGAAATTTTCAATTGATAGAAATGTGCGTGGGATGTCCTGAAAATGTGTAGAAATTACATAGAATGATTCTTGTGTACTTATTTTATTTATTTCACTGCTCAGTGTAACTCTTTGTGCTTAATTCTTGAATGGTATCGTACAGGAAGGGTAGACGCAACTTGCCGTTATCAGACTGATCATTTTTTGGATCGAGACCCCATTTTAATATCAGAAATTTCTGGCGACCCCAAAGATTTTTTCTTCGTTCTATAATTTGTTTTTAATCATGTTTGTTATACTGTGTGTGTTACAAACACAGAGTTAATTTCATCATATCAATATTTATATTAATATAGAAGCTTTTTTGTCATTGCACTGAAAACAATACAACAAAATGTTGCTGGCAGCAGTCAATTAGCCTACGTCAGAAATATTAAAATGCTCTAAAAAAAATATGTGGTCATAAATAGTAATAAATAAAAACAAGTGTTAAAAGTACGGTAGCGACTAAAAGGCACAACAGTAAAAGGCACAAGCAAGTTAAAACCTGAGTCATAACATATTTCTGCTGCTAGTGACTGAGGAGTGCCTCAGTGCCTATTATATTATTTATTATATTCTATATATATATATATATATATTACTATATTTCAGAAAATGAAAATATAGAATACAGTTGTTAAAGATTTTGTGTTGCGTTTTCATTTTGAAAAGAATAATTACAAAAATAATAATCAGTAACATTTTTTTTTTAATTACTAGACATTTCAGGCGACCCAAACTAAATTCCAGGCGACCCCAAATGGGGTCATGATCCCAAGGTTAAATAACATTTGTTTGTTGGTTGGTTAATGGCGCGTTGCAACCATTAACATTGAAAGATAGATAGATAGATAGATAGATAGATAGATAGATAGATAGATAGATAGATAGATAGATAGATAGATAGATAGATAGATAGATAGATAGATAGATAGATAGATAGATGATTTATTCATCCCTAGAAGGGTAAATTCATGTGCCCAGTAGCATACAGTGTGTGCCATACATTCCACACACATACTTGTAAATAAATAAAAGGTTAAAAAGTTGCTGAAAATAATAATCAAAATGCACATTAGCAGGACCCATTGTAGAGCGGTTACTCACCGAGGATCCGTACTGAGGACTGTAGTCTCTGTACTTCCTCTTCTCACTTGGACTGTAGTCAGAATCATCGCTGAAGTCCGAGTGGTCATCGTCTGATGAGGCGTGACGCTGGAGAAAGGTTTGAACTTTGAGAATCATAAACGACTGAGACGTGTTTGGTCACTCAGACGTCCTACCTTATGTTTGGATTTGCGTTTTTTCTTGGCCTTCCTCTTCTCTCTCTCACGCTCTTTCTTCCTCTTCCTCTTGCGGCGGTGAGCTCGCTCCTCGTCTGATTCGCTGCTGCCGTGGCGCTCTTTGCTCCTCCGTTGCTTCTCGGCCGTCACCTCGCCCCCCGCCGCGTCACCTCCTCCACCTGTTTCAGCCTCAGCTTCACCACCTTCACCTCCATCTGCAGCAGAAGCTCCTCCTGCAGTCTTATCCGTCTCCGTTTCTCCGCCATCATCCTCCAGCTCGCCCTCCTCCAGCTCTCCATCCTCTGGTCTGTGAGTTAGAAACAAGGATGGAGGAACATTTAAATACAAGGAACAATAACTTTGATAAAGTCTGAAAACGGATGAAGTATAAAACATTAATAACACAAACTATTCTGCAGGAAACAAATGAGTTGATGCGTATTTTTGATGTTCTAGAAATTCGGTTGATGGAAAAAACAGGCCAAAAACAGAAAACAACCCTCTTATTTTGAAGGTACATTTTAAAAAACAAAATCACATCACATTGCAATACCATCTTAAAATAGTCGACTCTTCCGCATCCCTTCCACTGTCCTACCCTGACTCCCTCTTCCTCGTTCCCATCCCTCTCACCTAGGTGTAACACTGCCCTCTCTTTTTATATCGTCCTTTTAATAAAGTATTTCTTACTCTTCCTATAGTGATGGTCACAATTATGCAATAAAATTAATTCATTTATTTAATTGCAATAATAAAACATGCATAAAAAATAAATAAATAAAACTAAATTTTGATTTATTTTGGAAAAAAGTTACAAATAAAAAAAAGTTGTTTTTGCAGCACAAACAATAATCATATATTTTTTTTAATCCCAGGTATCAAACTTCCAGTCCTTTATAAACACAATCGTTGCTTTAAAAACATTTATTCACTCCGTTCACTTCAGCAGTTTTTTCCTTATTTGCTAACAAACAAAACTTCCCAAAAATTCTTCCAACAATGCTAATTAGATTTAGTTAAGTAAAATCTTGTAAATACCTATTTTTCAATGCTTTGAAAGATGATACAGTCGACTTGAATCGCACCAAATTTTGTGCTTTACAAGAGAACTCTGTCTTTTATAGACTTGCGACACTTTTACCCACCAGAGAAAACATGATAAATACACCAAAACATACCATACCAGCTTTAATCATAAAGCACTTTAAAAACTTTACAGTTGGCCAAAGTCTCGGACACAAATCATAAAACTATGGAAGAATATGTGTGATATACCTCCCAGACATTTTAGTGAGGATGACTGTCGTAGTTTATTCTGTAGTTTCCATCAGTTTTCTGGGATGACAAAAAATATTAGGTTTTATAGAAGATTTTAGGATGTCTGACAGTCGTTTTGAGGACTGCGTGTGTCATATGGCGGGGTGATATATCGAGATTCAAGATGCGTTGTTTTCTATTTTGGCGATATAGAAAATTACAATATTGCCTATATCAATATATATATATTGATATATAGATATTTTTTATAGTTTATTTTGTTTTAAAACACTTGTTTTAGGAGTCGCTGCTTTCTCTACTTCTCAGGACAGCATGAAAGACACAGTTAGATGGAATTCTGAGTGCGTCCTAACGACACCTTTCCCTAAACAAGCCACACTACAGAACTCACTCACACGTGCTGTCCTGTAGAGACGGAAAAAGCCAAAAGTGGCACATTTTGTGCAACTGTTTGTTAATTAATGTTCATGTGTGACATGTTGCATCAGCAAATTTAATCCTGAATTGCTTTTCTGGTCTGACTTCGTTTGAATTAAAAATATTGAGATTTATATCATCGCCATTTTGAGAAAAAATATAGCGATATGAGTGTAGGATCACGCCGTTTATTCAGCGTGCGCTCACATCGGGCAGGTGAGTAACAGCACAGCACACCTACAACAGATTTCTGTCCAATCATAGAACAGCTTTCCTCAGGCGGATTGTAGAGAACACAAAGGGAGACGAAGAAAACCAACATACGCGTTTAAGAGTCACATAGTGACTAATGAATCTGGTTTGACTAAACCTCAACACTTGATCTAAGCTAACTCATCAGCAGCAGCAGGGAGAGGCTCAGCTGTGTGTGTGTGTGTGTGTGTGTGTGTGTGTGTGTGTGTGTGTGTGTGTGTGTGTGTGTGTGTGTGTGTGTGTGTGTGTGTGTGTGTGTGTGTGTGTGTGTGTGTGTGTGTGAGAGCCCACAGTGAGCTGGGAAAACAACTGTGTGCTGTGTCAGCAGCTCTGAACCACGTTACAGGCAGAGCGGAATAATAAAACGTGCCAAACGTTTTCAACGAAGGGACAAAGTTCGTCTACAGGGAACATTTATAAAGCTCAACATTCAACAGCTAAATGTCACTTATTTAACCAGTCAAAGCATTAAAAAGACAATCTTTAAAGAGTCGAGTCAAGTTTCTTGTTTTAGAAAAGAGGTCCAACCTCAGTGTTTATCCTTTCCCTGTAAACAAAAGAGGTTTACATCGACATCTTTAACTTTTCCTGATTATTTTGAGCAACCAGAAGCAGCACACGTTGTCATTTTGACTGAAAAAGCTGCTAAATGATCTAAAAAGCAGGCTGAACGCTTCACCCCAATAGAAAACAATAGGATGTTTACAGGCAGTGGGGCCATATGACATCATCAATCACATCATTTCAAGATGGCGGAACACAGGCATTAAAATGGTATAATAGTCCCAATTTTATAAGTTAATAAAAAGAAATATGGTGCAAAATAATGTGTTTTGTTAGACATGGATCTTCTAATAAGGATGTTTCAAAGATTTTAGGCCACATTTGTGAAAACAGTGGTGACAAGGTGATAGATTATCAGTTGTCCTGTCCAGTGTGAAAACACCCTTAGATTGTCACCCCTCTTTCAGCTCAGAGCCACACACATGGTACATTGGTTGACAAAAAAGGGAGGGATAACAACTACCTCGTATGGAAGTTATTTTGTTGTTTTTACATCTTTGAGCAGATAATACAGACACCAAGACTGGACACCACAGCTCAAGGATTAGCAGCACCTTATTGAAAATACAGGATTCAACAAAGACCACCCCGAGGATATGGACAACAAAACAAGTACCAATTTCAAAGCAAACACTATCCAAACAAATTAAGAAATCAAACAAGAGAATAAAAAAACAATTTATCTTTCAAAAACCATTCTGCTTTAAGACAACTAATGACCAAGTTCCTTAAATTATATCTCTACTGCACATTCTATGATCAGCAAGCAAATAAATACATAATCATGCTATAAATGTCTTCAAACAATGGTGACAAAATCTGAGCACCCAGCAAAGGATCATCCCCATTCAGGTCGTTTAAATTGAGCGATCCAAAAGTACAACTGCCATATATATATTATTAGCACAGTGAAGCCCAGAGCTGGATTGTTTTTAAAGCAGAGGGCCATGAATAAAGTGGGAATACTCACTGTGACTGGATTTCTTCGCATAAGGCAAACAAAACTGTTCAAAACAATTTTTTCCCCTAAAATTTCCAGGGAAAACTGGTGGAGAGACTAACCTTGCTAACTGGGAAAGGTGATACTGGGAAAGGGAACGTTGTGTTTGACATTGAACAATTCAGGGATGCTTTGCAGACGTTTTGGACATTTTGAGGGGAGGGGGGTGTACTTGTGGGTGTTTGTGACACTTAAGGCCACGTGTTAGAAAAAAAACAACAATCCGCACAATTATAGTGACATATCAAACTTTGTAAAAACAAAACCAAAAAACAGAATTTTCATAAAAATTAAAGGTAAATTTAAAGCAACGTTGGTGCAATAATTTTAAAAATACAAGTAGGAAAGCTAAGCAAAGGAACTATAGCAACTACAAAAACTCTTTGAAATTATTAAAACTACCCACCTTGGAGTAAACTTTAGCCTAAAGTTTTATTTTAAAGCATTTTCTATGACTAACAAGTCTATTCAATTTACTTGCCTAATATTGAATTTGTTGAATCAAGAGAGCTTCACTTACAAATGAAAGGAGTTATTTGCCAACCCACATTTTTAGGATTTATTTAGGCCAACATGTTGATTTTGGGAGTGGATTCTTTGGATAATAAGTGGTTAACTCATAACAGCAATTAGGTAAACATGTCATTAATATTTTGTGTTCTATGTGTAAAAAACAAAAAATAAATAAAAATCATATTTTACACAATTATCAAACTCAAAGCTTGCAGGAAAATATTAATCAGTTAATTTGTAACTGAGTTTATTGATACTATTATGTTTCAATCAACATTAATATTTGTTAGCTGACAGGGCGTGAAACTCAAAGCTATTGGCCTAATTTAGTCCAAAGAGCCTCAAATGCTGTCTGCTAGGTGATTAAAAAATAAAATGAAACAATAATTATGTATATCACTATGTAACTAGAGTTAAATATTTACAACTGTTTACACTTTAATATAAAAAAAAAAAAAATTATACACAGTTGTTTACATCAGGAAGTGTAACAACTAGGGAATCAAAAGTTTCAACATTGTTAGTTTTTAAAAAAAAAACAAGTTTAACAAACAATCTAAATTATGGCTTATATTATATTCAATAATTAACAGTTTTTACCTGGTTACAAATGTTTTCCAGTAGAACTGTTTAATGCTATCTTGGCCTACATCGGACTTCTGTTATCTTTTTAAAGATGACGTACCTAGTTTGGCCGAAACTCGGGCCTTTAGCGTATCCGTGTTAGCTTACTTCCTGACGCTAAGAATTCGAGTTAAACACAAAATTAGCAAAAACAGCTCACGTTTAATGATATGTAGGGCTTGCTGGGGTATTAATCGGTATGTCTGAGTCCGTTGGTTGCGTTCGCTACCAGGTTAATATTGAAAAATTGGGCCTGAAGCCCCAGATAACGCTATTAGCCTGTGCCAGTGAGGCTAATGCGGCTAACTCGGCCTCATCGGTAGCATTAGCTTATGAGCTAATGGTGCTATTTTTACGTCTAAACACCTACAGTATGGTTTTAAAAGGCGGATTTTCTGTTGAAAAAATTAATCGATAGTTTAACCACAGTTACTAATCTTCCCTGAGCGGTGGAGGACTAGTTAACGGATGCTAAGCAAGGGTTTAGGTTACGGTGAAACCGACGAGTTGATTCGACGGTTTTCGGTAACGACTCGGTTGCCGTGACCGAGGCGTTAAAAACCCCAAAAAAATGTTATCCAAGCGGGCGTTTGGGATTCCCAGCTGGCGTGTCAACATGGTGATCGTTACCTCCGCACTTGTTTTCCAGAAAAGACGAGTTTAATCCCTTTGACAGGAAAGAGGAAAAAAAAAAAAAAAGGAAAAACAAACCCCGGACTTTCTGTGTAAAAGCCCAGGACAGTTAAATATTGTCATTTAAACATGATTGTAGAATTACTCGACCTTTCGTCAGTCAGGAGACTGTTGTGTTCGTGGTTGGACGGTGGGGAGTTAGGATTCACAGTCATGCTTTCCACAGCCATTTCCCTCTAGCTCTACATGAAGGTGCAAAAATGACAACTGTCGACACTCTGCAGACTCTGGCTTATGCCTCACTTCGCTACAGTCAACTTGTTTTTGGTTTAGGAAGAGATTCACGTCATAGAAAGCCAACTATCCACTACAGTAGTTTGATGAAAGTGAGTCCTGACGCTCTCCGTCCTACTGTTGCAAGGTGAGATGACGACTGATACACTTAAAATGGCCGCTTGTCTCCCCTAAAGAAAGCAGGGGCGGGTCTTTCCGAATATGACGGCACGTGCTCGTACAAATTCACGGAAAAAACCGATGAGTAGCAGCGGTGAGAAATTCAGCCCCCGAGTTTGTCTGGCAGGCACATTTACAGCAATATTTTACTGCAGTGAACCGAATTTAAAAACAAACAAAAAAAGTGTCAAAGAAAACAAATAAGACAAACTTTATTTATAAATCTAACAAGCTTGTTTTCTTACATCACTGTGTCAAACTCATGGCCCGGGGGCCAAATCCGGCCCTTTGGAGCATCCAATTTGGCCTGCAGGAAGAAGTAAAATTTACAAAGAAAACATAAATCATTGTGTAAATGAACCCCAACACTCCTGCTGATTATATTGCACGATTGCAGTCATTTATAGTGTTAAACTGTTGAAAAACTCAAAATTCTTTGAAAATCCTTCCATTTTCCTCAAATTATTACATAATATTTGCCCTAATTAAATAGAAATTGGTCACAAAATCTAGGAAATTTAAACTGAAGATCCTGTTGTGAGTAATATCTGTCACTTATTGCTTGGATATGGTCAGTTTTTAACACATTTTGTATTTTATGTTTCCGTAGAAGTGCAAACTCTGGCACAATATTTGTTGAAATTTTTTGCATGAAATCTGTGGCCCACTTGAGATCTGTATTTGGCCCCTAAACTGAAATGAGTTGCATGTTCAAAGGAGAGAGTAGAAGAAACACCTTTATCATAAAAACAACACGACTTTATTATTCCTCCCCACTTTTTCAGCATTGGGGATACAATGTTAAGTTTTCATAAATACTTCTGTTAAAGAACTACGGAAGCGGGTTAGGGCCAAATTTGATGGAGAAAATACATTTGAACAAATACGGAATAAAGTCAAAATGTCGAGATTGAAGTTGAAATTTTGAGAATAAAGTTAAAATATAATGTTGAAAAAAACTCAATACAATACTGTGATAAAAGTCAGTTTGTTAATAAAGTCAAATCTACGAAAGCTGACTAGGGCCAATTCACCATGTACAACAATAGTCTCCATTAAAACTGGCCCTAATGTGTGTCTGTAGCTCTATAGCCACAGACGGACTGAATGTTCCACCTCTTTTAAACTTCACTAGTTTTTCTTTCTGATCCGAACAGAACAGACATTTTTGGCCAATATCTCTTCAAAGTCCTTAAAGAGAAACAATGCCGTGTTTATGAGTAAAAAGAGAAATAATCTCTTTGTTATTAAACCCAACTTTAAAGTATTGTTTAACCCATTCATCGATACACGGCATTTTGTAGACGGCCACAATCTGCTGTTTGTTGTCGTATGGTGAATTGGCCCTCATCAGCTTCCGTAGATTTTACTTCATTAGCAAACCTTCGACTTTTATCATGATATTGTATTTTGAGGTCATTTTCAAAATTTCAACTTTAATCTTGAGTTTTCGACTTTATTCTCGACATTTGCCCAAAATAATTTTCCCCATCAAAATTGGCCCTAATCCGCTTCCGTATGTTCTCCTTATATGTTTAAAGGAGAAAGTAGAAGAAACACACTTGTCATAACACCACAGCTCCATTATTCCTTCGCACTTTGTTTTTTTAGCATTGGAAATACAATGTTTAATTTTCATAAACTCTTTTATTAAATGACTGATTGTGAAAAGTGGAAAAGTGTTATATTACCTCATGATGGTTTGTTGCAGTGTTGTAAAACAATAAAAATTAAAGTAAATTAAAAAAAAGATGAAAAAGGACAATTTTGGGTCACCAAACATAGATTCACTGATATGGACTTTACCCAACGTGAAGAGGTTTAAAAGGTTTCTTCAGGTCTAAACTGAAGAGTTTGGAGTCTGTGATTATTAATACTGTGGAGTTAATTAGGCTTGATGAACCTATTGTTTGTCATAACAAAGGGCTCCTGGTGTTCTGTTGGTTGAATAGGAGTTAGGGCATACCTAACTGTGTTACAGGGTTCATATTTAATAATGACAAGTGACAAGTATTTAAAACAAGTAAAACATTTTTATTTGAATAAACTTCCCCTATTGTTTTATAGTATCTAATACAGAAGTAACATTTAAGTTAATTTAACAGAGGCGTTTTCCTGAGGCTGAATTTAAAGAGAAATAAATGGAAATTTGAAGAACTGCCCTGTTAATTTTAACTTTTATTAAACATCTTGAAACATTAAGTTTGATCTCACGTCAATAAAAACACACACATAAAATCCAGATTGTAGGTATTAGCCAAGTATCTGCTTTTTTTTTTTTTTTTTTTCCTTTGTTTTTTTCCTTTGTTTTTTTGTTATATCTTTTTAATTTTAAATAACTGTGTTCTGTGGGACAGAAATGTAAAATATAGGTTTGTGCATGCTGTATGAAATGTGCTGTTCAAATACATTACATTTGTCTTTGCCTGTAGAAAAGGCACAAAGAAACATATGTTATGCAAGACGAGTATGAATAAACTAAACTGATTTTCCCAATATTTTTGAAGGGATATTAAACTTGAAATTAAAAATCATTAATGACTGTATTTTATGCAACATTTATTATTATTGTATATTAATACTGCTATGTATTAAATAAGCCTTTAGTTTAAATTTGTATTCTCTACCTAATATTGACAACGTTGTGTTAAATAAAGATAAATACAACAAAAAAAAGTCTCCCATTGTTTACCTGGTGACGTCATCACCCGTCGCCCATTCAGCCGGACTGTCGCGGCAGATTGAAATAATTCAGTCCACACCGGCACATTTTCCTCCAATTTCTGCCCCTCCAGAGCGGACCGACATGATCGATACAATCGAAAAGGAGGACCCGGTCATCAGTGAGGAGGAAGCGGCTCAGTACGACCGTCAGATACGCCTGTGGGGGCTGGACGCTCAGAAAAGGTCCGTTAGCTTCTTTTTAGCGCCTCTCTGCACCGGGGTGACGGCGTCACTGGTGGCCGTGTTAACTGGTGACTTACTTACCAAAAAAAAAACGTCTAAAATAAATAAATAAGACTTTATAGTGAGCCAATAAACCAGTATTTCGAAGGTGTAATTAACATTTTTTAAAAAATAATTATTAAACATTTAAAAAAAAAAAAAAATATTCGCAAACAGACAACATATATTCACAACTTTTACTGAAGTGATTTTATTTGCATACATTTGCTAAGAAAATGATTTTTTTTTAAAAAAAACAAGAAAACACGAGCATGTAAAACATGTTAAACATAAAAGCATAGCAAAATAAAGATTAAATAATACTTTTTATTTTTTATTAAGGCACTCATTTACTGCCGAAAGACATACTTTTATTTTCACGGGACACTCAGCTGGGAAGTTGGTCACCAGTTTGTCACATTTTTTCTCTATAAAAGCAAGGAGAGTGTGTGTGTTCCTCAAATATCTGTGTGGATCAGGATCAGACTGACCTGAGAGTTTCAACATGGCTGCTGCTTGGTTCAAAGGTGTGCAACGTCAGATTTGTTTGGACGCCCCACGCGCACGCCCCACTTCCTGAGTCAAAGGATTCAGTGGTGATGTCATCAGTCCAACCTTTACAGTGATGATGTCATCAGTCCAACCTTTACAGTGATGATGTCATCAGTCCTACCTCTACTCTGATGATGTCATCAGTCTTACCCTCTACAGTGATGATGTCATCAGTCTTACCCTCTACAGTGATGAGGTCATCAGTCCTACCCTCTACAGTGATGATGTCATCAGTCCTACCCTCTACAGTGATGACGTCCCACCTTCAAACACAACCTTATTTGGCCATCCATGAAAAAGCTACTGACCCTCCCACTTTTTTATAGCAATGCATACTTCCTACGGGCACTGCACTAGTTAGTTTAAATCAGAGTTTTTCAACATTGGGGCCATGACCACATGTGGGGTCGTCTGGAATGTGTTAAACAGCACACAGTATAACAAACATGATACTAAAAAAAAAAAAATATATATATATATATATATTGGGGTCACCAGAAATTTGTCATATAATGATAATCATAATGCACAAGTCCAAAAAGAAACTAACAACAACAAAGGTAAATACATAACAATCACAAGTGAAAAGCTTGTTTAAAAGGTGACTTTAATATCAAAATGGGGTCAAGATCCAATAAAGGTTAAGAACCACTGGTTTAAATGAAACATGGCGTCTACCTAGTATCTGTTTTTTTGAACTCCACTCTTTTCTCCATCTTGTTTTCCTCTCCATCCCAGGCTGAGAGGCTCCCGTGTGCTCCTGGCTGGTCTGGGTGGTCTCGGTGCTGAAGTGGCCAAAAACCTCATCTTGGCTGGAGTTAAAAAACTCACTTTACTGGACCATGAAAAGGTAACGAAGAACATTTCTATTTTATAAAAGAATGACAATTATGGCTTTCAACTTTCATCTTTAGCATTTTTCAACCAGTGATTTTGACTTTTAAAGGCTGAATATGATCATTTTTCCTCTCGTTTCGACATTTTAAACAAGTCCAATAAATGCTTTTAGATGCTCATTTCATAATTTATTATTTTATTTGACCTTATCTTAAACATTTCTTATTTCCTTTTGACACCAGGTGACTGAGGACTCGTGTCGAGCTCAGTTTCTGGTGCCGGTGACGGCTCAGGGTCAGAATCGAGCTCAGGCATCTCTGGAGCGAGCGCAGAACCTCAACCCCATGGTGGAGGTTCAGGCTGACACGGACAAGGTGGAGGACAAACCCGACGACTTTTTTCTGCAGTTCGATGCGGTGAGTAGAGATAAAAGTCAGGGGTATCGAACTCATTTTAGTTCAGGGCCCAAACACAGCAGTTTGATCTCAAGTGGGCCACAGATTTTAAGAGACTCAAGTGCTCTAGTTTGCACTTTTACGTATACATAAAATACAAAAGATGTAAGAAACCAACATTATCCAAGCAAAAAGTGACAGAAATCAATCCCAACAAGATTTTTACTTTGAATTTCTTAGATTTTATGACCAATTTCTATTTAATTAAGAGAAATATGTCATAATTTGAGGAAATTTGAAGGATTTTGTAAGAATTCTGATTTTCTTTCATCAGTTTAACATAAATGACTGCAATCACAGGATATAAACACTGAGATAACTTTTTCTAAGTATTTGCATGTGATAAACAAATGAACAAAAAAGTTTTGTGCTACAAAATCTCGAGATTTGAGCGACTTCTGAAGCATTAAAACATTAGACTACATAAAAGCAGCCACTCACCATTATTTACTTTAAAATTAAAGGGAAAAAATGGAAATTGCTGCTTGAAAGTTTGTTGTCATCTCCACCGCTAACGCTCTTTTTGTTGACATTCTCGCTCGTTGAATTGTGTCACAACACCATACAAGAAGATCATTTCTGTGGAAGGTTTTGGAGGAAGAGCTTGTATCTCACAGTTTTCACCACTAGATGTCACTGTGTTTGTTCTGTTTGCTGAAATCCTGGGTTAAACTCCACTTTTCTGACTTTTTGTTTTTTTGGGAAAATGGTTCTTTTTTTAAACATTCTGGGTCCTTCCATGTCATTTCAACACATTCCACGCACTTTGGTCTAAACCCCCCCAAAAACTGAATTTTTGACCAATTGTTTCCTGACTATTCAATAGACAGGGAATCCATTTTTGAGATATGGATAATTTAGTGATGGGAGTGCATGTGGATTTTCGTGCGTCCTTATTTTTCTTCCATTTTCAGCTTCTAATATCTCAGGAATTACATCACATAGGAAACTGTAGTACAGCTCCTCCTACTCTCTCAGAATATACAATCTGCTATACATCCTTTCTGGTGGACATGACAGCCCCTCAATGTCAAGACGCCGGGTTGCCAGGTTGGGTTTATTCTGCCTGAAGGAGGATGTTTAGAGGCATTTAGGGGATATTTGACCTTTTCTGTGCAAATCCGTGCACTGTATTTGGCAACATGGAACAAACTGCTGCTTTTTGTGTTCGCTAAACTACAATGTAAATTACTTTATTACTGTTTGTTTTGATTGTTTTAAACGCACAATCTGCCTATAAAAAATGAGCTGCAGTGATAAAAGACGCTCTAGTGTTTGATGCTTTTATGTTGGAGCATTTATTATATTTATATATTTATATTTTTAACAGAATAACCTGTTATCAATACTACGAAATAATTGTAAATGTTTTATGAGTCAGCACTTTAACTTAAGCATATTTGAACTGAATGTTAAAGGATGTGTTTGGACAAAAGGCCTGAATAACACACAGACAGGGTGTCAATGAGTTTATTTAGACAGAACACACATCCCTGCTTTGTGTCTGGATGGCGTGCCTCCCTGTGAGGGTGAGGAAGAGGAGGAGGAGGAGGAGGAGGAGGAAGGAGAGGCAGTGATGACACGGATGTTTGAGGGCGAGACGGAGAAGGTGGAACGCTCCTCACTCTAATCAGCACAGCAGAGCATGCTGGGAGAATAAAAGAATGCGCTTCGACTCTTCATGAGGCTGACCTAGTAATTATTGATACGCAGGCAAAATGCCACATTGTTCCATTAGTGTTTGACAAGTTCATTGATTTATTTATAGTTATTCTCCAAGAAGCATCAGATCGATTTATCCTTATTTAACCTCTGAAATCATAGAATTAATATTTAAAGGGATCCTTCACTGTTTATACAAATGTGGCTTAAATCCTTCTAAATGTCCTCATTATAAGATTTATGCTTAACAAAACACATTATTTTGCACTATATTTGTTTTACTTTACTGTTTGAGAGTCTGTGCGCCGCCATGTTGAAATGACGTCATTGATGACGTCAATCGCCCCTTTAGTCCATTGAGTTCTATAGGAGGTGAAGCATTCAGGGTCATTTAGCAGCTTTTTCAGTCAAAATGACAACTTGTGCTGCTTTGGGTTGCTCTAAAAATCAGTAAAAGTTAAAAAAAAGTTGATGTAAAACGTCTTTTGTTTACAGAAATTTGATGAACAAAATCTGTGTCCGCAGGGGGCGACAGTTCCAACTCTGCTGTTTCGTAGACGACATGAAGACGATTTTATTTTATGTTTTTAACTTCGTCAAGGAACCACCAAAATAAGATTATACGGTGTATATAGCTGACGTGCGGTGGGCGTTTTCTTCCCTCAGGTTTGTCTGACAGGCTGCTCCAAAGACCTGATGGTGCGAGTGGACCAGCTCTGCTCTCAGCACAACATCAAGGTCTTCTGTGGAGACATCCACGGTTACTATGGTTACATGTTCTCCAACCTTGGCAAGGAGTACAGCTATGTGGAGTAAGTGGGAACATTATTATTAATAATTATTCTTGTGACAGTTGTTATAGTTGGAGTTTGTGTATTTATTATCATTATTAACATATTATTATTATTAGTGTTGTTGTTCTTATTATATTTTTATATTATTATTTTTTAATCATAATTATGTTATTATCAATACTATAATCTTAGTGTTAGTGGATTATCATTGTTATATCAGTGTAATATTTATTATTGTTTTTTGTTTGTGTTATTATTATTATTATCATCATTTGATTATCATTTTTTATACATTAAATATCATTGTTAAAATAATTGTATTAAAATTTTTATTATTGCTATTTTATTATTGTTTTTATTCTAAAAGTTATTATTATTATTATTGTTTTTTATTATATTATTATCATCATCATTTGATTGTTGTTATTTTTTTCTAAATATTATTAAAAGTATTGCTTGTAATATAATTTTTATTTCTATTTCATTATTTTTTGTATTTTAAAAGTTAGTATTATTATTGTTTTTGTTATTTATTATCATCTTAATTTGATTATTTTTTTTATAAATATTGTAAAGAGTATTGTTTATATTGTATTTTTTTTATTCTTGTTTGTATTCTAATAGTTAATATTATTACTATTTCTATTATTATCATAAAATATAGGTGTTTGTATTGACTTATGCACTATTAACAATATACGTCTGTGTGTGTATAACGCTGTCTGTTAAAATAAGTGGACGTGGTTGTATATGAATATGCAGTGAGCGTTGTTCGCTACAGGCGCTAACGCTAACGGCTGTGTTTGTGTCAGAGAGAAACCCAAAGTGGTGAAAGCGGCCCCAGACTCCAGCGACGGTCCAGAGGCAAAGAAAGCCAAAGTAGACCCCAACGAGACCACTATGGTGAAAAAGGTACATCGTATTAATCTTTTTAACCACTGACGACAATAAACTTTCCCTTTAAAAAAAAAAACAAGGTGCAAAACAAATGAATGAAAGGAAAACTTCCATGGAAAATGAAATGAAAGAGAAATATTCACTTTCACTTCAATCTGTGCCTTTAGCAGCTGTTCTTTTCTGCGTTGCCAGATACAGCTGACAATTCCACGTAGACACTTTCAAACATTCACAAAACATCAACCTCCTGCAGACACTCCTTTTTTATTTTGTAAATGTAACATCAGGCCCCAACATGACACAGAATTACCTCACATGCACATTTTGGGACAATATCCTACATTTACACGCCATCTTTTTTCTTGAAAATCAACAAACTGAATGTCTAGCAAGTGTAGCAGATGGACGAAAATGTCAAATTTGACTCATCATCCTGCTCAAATCTAGTGGTACATAATCACACGACTGTGCAGGATTTCAGTCACAACTTGAGGGTAATTTTCAGGTTGTTGGTTTTTCCTTAAAGGGGCAGTATTATGAAAAAAAAATCACTTTATAATGGTTTTGCTACAGTGATATACGTCGCTTTAGCCTCACTCAGAGGGCACTTCCTTTGTTATTCCACATTTTGTAAAAAAATCAGCTCCAAACGGGCCAGTTGGATTTTTCTCACGTAGCAGAAACTCTTCCTCCTGACAATCCTGGCTCTTCCTACCCTGTAATAATGTGAGCTCCTCCCTCTCAGATTACTTCACAACTAAAACAAACACTGGTTTAATATAGAATATATATTATACTTTATAGTCATATATGTAAAGCTACATACACAAAATGTGTTTTCTGCATTTAACCCCTCCCTGAGGAGCAGTGAGCAGCAATGGTGTAGCCCCCAGGGAGCAGTTCCACTTTTAGCAACCGTTATACCGCCTCGTATCGCCTTTGACAAGATCTGACGTGTTTGTGAGCCAATGAGACGCAGCGGTTAGACAAAACAAATGATTATCACCATAAATGCACTATTCCTGTAGTTAGTAGAGATGAGGAGGAGAAGAAAGTGACTTAGCAACTTTGCACTCCGGTGAGTGTTTGAAACAGCTGACTGATTCTGTTGCTGCTGATGTGATAAACACACACCCTGACGCAGAGTTTGTCAGACTCACAATCACAATAGCGGCTTTAATAGCCATGTGTTTTACTGTAATGTGCAGTTTTTTTGGCTTAAAACAATAACAAGAGTGTGTGGATAGCAAAAGAAAATCACTATAGTGATCAGCTGTGGCATGAAGTCTGCGTCTACAGACACGCCCACTCATGCATATTCATGAAGGCACCAAAACGGCCTGTTTTTAGAAGCGTAATGAAACTGACTTTTCAAAGGCTAAAACTCTGCAAAACATGCGAGTTTGGGAAAATAAACCTTAAATACTATGTTATTGGGGTTCTGAGAACAAATATCCACACATTTCTGTGGTATTTTCCTCCTGTATCTGGACTCAACTTCAGACGTGGTGTCAAAGGAAGCTTTTCACATCGTGGTTCAGATTGTTCAGTTCCAAACGGATCCAGAACCAGCAGCTGAAATGTTTGTATTCTTGTGAGTCGTGGAATGACTGACCTGATCTCTGTGCTAATGTCTCCCATCGCTCAGACGGCCAGTTTCTGCTCTCTGAAGGAAGCTCTGGAGGTGGACTGGACCAGTGAGAAGACCAAAGCCGGCCTGAAGAAGACACCGCTGGACTACTTCATGCTTCATGGTACAAACCAGTCCATTTAGTTTCCTTACAAATGGAAAAGAATGGCTTGGAACGCTCAGCTAGAGATTCTAGCATTAAGACGGAGACTGAGCAGCAAGTTTTAATGTTTGAATAGAAATGTTACATATTGATGCAAACCTCTAGCAGCCAATTTTTCAACGAGTTGGCGCAAATTTAAGTATAGGACATTATTTTTTGTGTGGCTGTGCTAATGGCCTTATTTAATTCCCTTTAATTTAAATGTTTTTTTAATTTATAACTTAGCAAAAAAGAACATGCATCTATTTTAGTGCAGTTTGTACATTATTTATTGTTTTTGTGTCCTCGTATTTAACTACAAATGCTTCAACACACAAAATTGTCATTAAATATTCACCAAAAATGTATAATGTTTGATTAGAAGTGGACCGGAAAGTTTAGGTGGAGAAAAAAGACCATATATAACATTATTATGGCCTAATTTTCACTAATATAGTAAAGTAGTATAAATAGTGATAACTATGACCAACAATATCGGATTCGGAAGGCTAAATGACGGATATAATTTCCTGAAGGATCTTCTTTTTAAAAATCCTTTATTTTAAAAAATGTTTTGCTTTATTTAAAGAAATTTTGTGGGTTTGTTTGGGAAAATTTGCAGGATTTTAGAGAAAAATGTAGTTCTTTCCATAATTTGATATTAAAAATGACTGCCATCATGCTTATAAGGGCGACATTTTCATCAGGGCCACATTTGGTATGTTAAAATAATGGAATTTGCAGTAGCTTAAATAACTTAATGTTATCTGTGCTGTATGAGCAGCATAGCAGCAGTGCTAAATAATTCCTAATGTTTATTAAACATAGGGTTGAATGATGAAGGTTTTTCCTCTCGGTAACGGAGTGGAAAACATGAAAGTTGGTCACATCATCACATATCAATGGTTCCTGTTCTAATACCTAATGTCCTTCATTGCCTTTTAAAAAAACAACATCAAAAAGTTGTTCTCGGGTCTCCATGGATACGATTGTTGGTAACGGAGTGGAAAAGAAAAGGAAAAGTGCTGAAAATCCTCAATCAAACCCGCATTACAAATAAAACTAGAATGCTAGGGTTTTTCCTTTTTTATAAAGCAATACACACTTGATATTTCAGTGGGTAAAAATGTTACTAAAAACAATGGCTTGGATTTATATTGTGCTTCTTTTTTTTTCGAGGAGAATCAAAGTGTTTTACTTTTAAACAATACGTTAAAAAGTATCAGGCTAGGACATATTTTTTCTTAAATTTGCTACTAATGAAAATTTCTTCCGTAAGCATAACTTTGTTGTCTTATGTCGTTATTAACGCCTAAACTTGATCATTAAGATATTTGAGTAAAGTGACTTTTTATCATCTCAAGTAGTGTTATTTTCCAGTGAATTAGCATTTCTGTGACATTGTTGCGTGGTAGAGGCAGTAACAGCTGCTAGAGCTGCTCAATCTTTTATTTTGAAACTGTGACGAGTGTTTGATGCAGCTGTGTGTGTGAGGATGATTCATCGCTTCTTTAGGTGTGTGTGTTGCGTGCGTGCGTGTGTACATGGTGGAAATGGCTGTGGGAGGACACGACTTCCTCCTGTGGTTTCTGGGTAATAAATAAGATGGAAACGTGTGTAGGTGAAGATGTGTGGCGCAGACGCTCGTCTCTCAGGCCTGTGCGAAGTGTGTGTGTGTGTGTGTGTGTGTTTGTAATTTCCCATTCAACCCTGAAGGCCACGCTGAAGGAAACGTTCCTCCTTCCAACCTTTGTGAGCACAAATGTCAAGTATTAAAATCCAACAGACGTTACACTTACCACCTTCGACGTGACCTTTTTACTCCACTTTCCTAAACGACGTATTGCAGCGAGGACTCGGCCGTGTCCAAAAATAACTGTTGTGTCACATTCCGTCTCCCGATCATCACACATTGAGTTTAGCTTCCAGGCAGTCGCGATGGAGCACCCAAGCCGCGGAGTTTCCAGAATCATGGAAAAAGGCCGGAAATCACAGAAATTGCAGAATTTTATTTATTTATTGTGGGAATGTGAAGCTTCGCTTTGTACAGGTTGCACAAAATAAATTGCTATACATTTTTAAAGTGACCCTGTTTGTCATGCTGCATGTAAATCTTTACACCATTCAAAGATCTAAATTTAATTTGTAAAATAACTCTTACTTTTAATGTAATTTAATGATTTATGCAAATTAGGCTGCGTTTGCAAGTCTTAGCGTGCCTGATGAGGTCTGCTGGAGTGTAACAGCTGCTGCTCATGATTTTTGAGGAAAACTGCTGTTAAAGCTTTAATCCTGCATCTGCAGCCACAATTTGTAGCTTAAAATGTGGCTACAGATGCTAACATCTGCTAATTAGCTAATGCTAATGTTTTTCAGTATTTGTTTTATTTTCTCTTTTTCTAAAGACAAAATCAGGTGGAAATTGTAACAAGACATCTTGCTTGGTTAAAAGATCTGAAATGTAAATAGCGATACAACACAGACTGAACCCTCACCTACACATTTTAGGACATCACACATTTACGTGATATTTTCCATATTAAACCGACGGCAAACAGACGGATGGGCCAAATCTGACGCTTTGTATATCTTGCGTTATTTCGATGTGTCGTTGCACATCTAAAGTACAGAAATGATGATAATGATGAAACGTGATAAATAGTGTGTTGTTTCAGTTCTGCTGAAGTTTCGTACGGACAAAGGTCGCGACCCCGACCCGCTGGCCTTCCCCGAGGACAGTCTGGTCCTGAAGCAGATCCGCGATGACGTGTTGGAGGCCAAGACGCTGAGCAGCGACCTGCTGAGTGACGACTTCATCAGGTAACGACTGGAAGAGCATGTGGTTAGAGCTTAAAAAAGCCTATGACTGCTGCTCTCTTAAACATTTCTGGAGTTATTTGTTTGATTCCTGCCAGTGTGAGGAGAAAGTGACACACACTCTGAGGGTTTGATGTCGTTTCTCTTTGTGTCCTCAGCTACTGCTTCTCGGAAATGTCTCCGGTGTGTGCGGTGGTGGGCGGAGTTCTGGGACAGGAAGTGGTCAAGGTAGGCGTGGAAACTAAAATGTGCTCCCCAGTCCATGATTTCACTTTTGCTGTGTTCGAAATCGCATATTAACATACTATACAGAGTGTGTAGTGTATACTATAGACTATAAGTATGATTAGGATGATAACCATGAATATTTCCAAGTTTCCCAAAATGCATTTTGAACCTACAACGACAAAAACCTGAATCACACTGAGGCTAAATATCTCTGTTGATTCTCCACCTTTACTTTGAAAGTTCTGAAAACATTTGAAGTGAGAAAGTGACCAAGTAGAATATTAACATGTGCTCATTTGATCCATAAAACTCACATAAACACATTTCATTCCAACATTTCTGAGATTTTCAGAGACCCTCCATTGTGCTACTGACTAAACTTCTGGTTAACTTCAAAACAAGAGCCCTATTTACAAAAGCTTTAATAAAAAATCTTAAGGGATGACAAGAAGAGATGCTTTTATTTTGAAAAAACCTGGTCGTCCACGAGACAAGGTCCATTTTACTCTCCTCAGACGCTTTTCTTGACGTCATCACGTCACATTCACACGCACTCGTAAAAAAAGAATAAAAGATATTAAAGAAAATGTGGATAAAAGCAGGACAAAAGGCTGAATAAAGAAGAAAATCAGAGAATATAAACTGATGTAAAAGAATCATCTAAACATGGCTGCTCCTCATTAAATGTAATTTAAGCGAAAAAGGACTTCAAATGTGTGTTGTTTGCTTGTTTTGTTTTTTAAACGTGCACATATTTTGTTCTTGGTAATACATTAAACACATTTTCTGTTACATACATGATTCGTATGATTATACAGTAACACGTTATTCTGCCTATTCTCTTTAGTCCCCAAATAAATTAGGTGGACTGGGTTGCGACTCGCTATGGTAACGAACAGCTTTGATCTTTCTGCCTGTCAGTCGTCTCTAACAGAGGATGAAAATGGTCGTTTAGTCACACGTGAAAGCCGACTCATCACAAACCCAGACATGTTTTTTTTTTTTTTTTTTTTTAATTTGCTTGACCTAAAGAAAGAAAGAGAGACTTTTCTTTTTTTTTAAAAAGTGAGAGAGTTCAGCAGAGAGCAGCGCTGACCTGCTGTAAGGTAAACATGGGTTCATATGAGGATGGAGGGAGACATGGCTGGCGTGAGGCCAAACCTGCTGCCACGGGGGATGATGATGATGATGATGATGATGATGATGATGATGATGAAACTTGGCTGCAACTGCGAATGATTCCTCGCACACAGATTCTACTGCATTTCACCCCAAATAAAGTCTATAATTTAAATAATGATCTGAAGATCAACAACAATCTTTTTTCATCCAATCAGTGGCTCATTTTACTGGGTTTAAAGGAACCAATCAGATGTCATCTCAGTGTAAATATTGACCAAAATGAGCATTTTGTGTTTTTTAATGTCTGAACTAGATTGTCTACAAATGTATAGAAATGTGTGTAATGGAGTGTGACAGTGTCCTCTAGTTTAATTTCTCTACGTTTTTTCCTCAGGCTCTCTCTCAAAGAGACGCTCCCCACCGCAACTTCTTCTTCTTCGATGGTCGTAAAGGCAACGGCGTGGTCGACTACTTTGGACCCAACTGAAGCTTTTCTTATTAAGACATGTTTCACACTCAAACACAGGCCGTTTGTTGGTTCCTATCAGTGCATCGTGGCTTTTTGTTTTCTACATTTTGTTAATAAAAACTTTGTTCAATGAATTGTTTCTGCTTTTATTTTCTCTTGTCAACTTTTTCTACAGTTATTCTCTTACATTCTGTGCAACAGACACGGGAAACTGGCGGTCTGGGATCCACATGTGGCTCTCGCTCTAATTTTGTGCATCCCCCAAAGTAACGCACAAACTGACGTATAAAAACCTACAAAATACACAGAATAACTTAAAAACAAAAGAAAACAATAACAACATATGGGACAACAGATGGAAATTAGCCACCGGCTACAATCTGGCGTGTTTACATTCATGTATTTTTTATTCATGTATGTCCATTAACATGCACTGTCCCAATCAAATAAATAATCTAATAAAAAATCTAATGACTCAAAAAATTACACAACAACAACAGAAAAATGAGCGCAAAATATCTGAAATGATGGAGAATTATATAAAATGACAACAAAAGCACCCAAAGCGACAACAAATATATACAAAAATGAGTCCAAAACACAATATGAGCACAAAAAAATGACAGGAAAATACAGAAAAGGACTTGGTAAAAAACAAAACAAAAAATACACAATCGAAACAAAAGCTTATGAAATGAAGAAAAAATATAAACGATAATCACGCTGTGAAATATCAGGACATATCGCAGAATCGATGTTTTCTTACACCCTTGTAGTAACATGTTGAAAAACTGATATTTGTACCTTTAATAAAACAATCGTTCTAATGTTATTATTTAGTTTTACTACTTGTATGTATCACTGAAGACGAGTCCACAAGACAACAGTGTTAGTAATAAACACACATGCAGAGCTTGGCTTTAAACCAGTCGTCACTCTACATGCAAAGCAGAGATAATGATGTTCCTGTAGAGAAATGTCAGGCTTCTATTTATTCTGAGGGGAATGACTTCAGTCATATGACCTGAGGAAGAGTGAAGGACTGTTCAGTGAAAGCCACAAACCACCAACATGTGACTTCTCCAGCCCTCTTAGATCTGCTCTGAAACCACACAGGGAGCTTTAACAACAGATCTATTCTTCAACGCTCTACAGCAGACGTGGGCCAAATGCAGCCCGCAGTCTAATGGAAATATAGAACATAATATGCAAAATGCACTAAATGTTGACAAAAGTACACAAACAGATTTAAAAAACACACAGTGACTTAAACACATAAAATGACATTCAACATCACAAGTACACAGTAAAATACACAATATAGCAACAACAAAAATACAAAAAATGACTTCAAGAACTCACAAAACTTACAAAAACACACGTAATAACTCAAAAACACACACAAAATGACAGTAAAATACACAGAATAACAACAACAAAATTAAGAAAATGACACCAAAAACACCCAAAATGACAGTAAAACACATAATGACAAAAAATACAGGAAATTACTGTTGAAAACACGTAAATAATCTTTTTTAAAAAGAAATCTCTATATTTTCCTGTGTAACATGCATTTCACAGCATGCCTGTCAAAAGAAAAGTTTCTTTCAAAATAAAAGACAAGTCCAACATGAGAGATATTAAGTATTAATTTATTTTTGACCAGCTGTCCATGACCCATCCAGTACAGGTCTGCGACCCACTTTTGGGTGCCGACCCACCAGTTGAGAATCACTGCACTAAAGAACAACAATAAAATTGCAAAAAATAACTTGAAAAATACAAAAAAATGTCACAAAAATACAGAAAATGACTGCAAGAACACACGAAAAACACACAAAGGGCTTATGTTACAAATCTAGATGTGATTAATCTCCGTTCGCTGGCTTCAACTAACCAAACATTCCCTGTCAGACAGGAGCTGTACTATGAATGTCAATCAAAACACGCTAATTTAAGCCAAGTGATTTCAGCCTCGCGACGTGCCCGTGCACATGAAAGGGGTGGAGATTGTAGCATCCGACCAATCAATGAAGAACCTGTCAGACTGAGCGTTTTTACAATGAATGGAGGAACAGTTTATGATCTTAAACAAATATAATGAATATAAAACCATGATGACAGTGAAGAGTAACAGTGTTAGTGCAGCGCACAGCAGGAGGCGGAGCTTTTATACTCGCTCAGACCTGATCCACTTCATAACTTGGTGCCTACCAGGTTGCTGAAGTTTAAAATGATGAATAATTAAAATCCATAATTCAGACCAAAACAACACTGTTGTTACAGAAAAGGCAGGAATGAAGTCAGGCAGAAATAAAATATAATCAATCAAAGCTGCTGACACTGTGAATGCGCAACAGTGCGAGATTATTTATGATATTAATCCATTGGATGATAAACGGACAGCGCTCTGCAGTTAAACTTTATTACAGCACACACGTGTTATATTCAGGTAGAACTCTATCACACACACTGAGATGAGAGCACATTGTTTAACTGTATGTTCGTGCTGATGGTGTCAGCCTCAATCAGCTGACTGTAGATCAGTCCATCAGATATAAATCTATATATTTTCTAAATGATGTCATCAGTAAATGAAAGGATTAATTTATAATTAATAATCTTCTCTCCTAAACTCAGTTGTCAGATCTGCACCAACCAGCATCATACAACAATGGGCAGGTCATTTTCTAAGAGAACTGATTGGTCAGGAGGCGGGGCTTTAGTGCTTTCTAAGATTCTAGCCAGAGAAAAATCTGCTCACGACCAGGTTAGTTGTTCACCATTGATTGCCATAGTGATTAAGCTCCAGCGACCTTCGTAGTGATAAGAGGTCATCTAGACTCATAGTATAGGCACAAAATGACAGTAAAATAAACAAAATAACAACAAAAATAGTACAAAATGACTCCAATAACACACAAAACTACAAAAACACACAAAATTACAACAAGAATTCCCAAAAATTACAGAAAAATCCCTGAAATGACTCCAAAAACACACAAAATGTTACTAAGGACTTAGAAAACACTCATAAAGATAACAAACACATAGATCGTTTGTTGTTTCCTGGGTGTGTGAATGCTCAGATTGGTCATTATTCTAATGCTGACATCAATGTTGACCATGTGATCACATCCAAACACAGTTTTGTGGCCCAGCTGTAATAAAAACAGCCCAAAGTAAATCAGATTTGTTGTGTGTCGTATGAATTTCACACAGGATTCTCGTTGGTGTGAGTGTATGCGTGGACCAGGTTGTGATGTCATCATTAGTAGGAGTTTGAGTTGAATGCAGTGATTGGATGAAAAAGGAAACAAGTTGATGATCGATGCTCTTTTCTCTGGATTCATTACAGTGTCTCACTTTAAACTCATCCACTTGAATCTATTGTCTGCGCACACACACACACACACACACACACACACACACACACACACACACTCTCTCTGCTCCGGCCAACACTTGGCAGCACAATGTCGGCGTCCAATCAGAGCGTTGGTTGAGCTTGAGCTCAAAGGGCAACAGTGATTGGTTGGCTCTGCAGACGGTGCAAGCGAGGACAAATACTGTGTGTTGACTCAGTAACAGACGTGTGTGTGTGCATGTGTGTGTGTGTTCCCTTTATATATACTGCATATAAATATTCTTAATAGGTGTATCTGGTATCTTGGATTTAATGTTTTTAAATGAAAATATGTAATGAAAATTGAAATGATGATGATAATAATAATATTAATGATAATATTAATAACAATAACAATAATGATAATAATAGTAACAATAATAATAGTAATAACATTATAATAGTAATAACATTATACTAGTAATAACATTATAATAGTAATAATAATGACAATAATAATAATAGTAATAATAACTAATAACAATAGTAGTAATGTGTGTGTGCGTTTTCTCTTTAAATACAAATGTACATGAACAATATATATATGTATATATTTTTTTTTATTTTTTTTTTTTTTTCAGTCTTTTTATAAGTGTATCTGGTATATTATTAATAATGTTGGATTTAACTTTTTTTAATTTATATAAATATTTAATAATAAAATGTAAATGATAATAATAATAATGACAATAATGATAATAATAGTAATATTATTATTATTATTTTATTATTATAGTAATAATAGATTTTTAGTGCCGTAGATTTGTATATTATTTGTAAAATAGCTGCATGTGATGTGTTTTCTCCATAATAACGCAATGATGCAAAGGTCTCTGGTTCTTCTCTGGTTCTTCTCTGGTTCTTCTCTGGTTATTCTCTGGTATTTTGGTTCTCCTCTGGTTCTCCTCTGGTTCTTCTCTGGTTCTCCTCTGGTTTTTTGGTTCTCCTCTGGTTCTCCTCTGGTTCTTCTCTGGTTCTCCTCTGGTTCTTCTCTGGTTCTTCTCTGGTTATTCTCTGGTATTTTGGTTCTCCTCTGGTTCTCCTCTGGTTCTTCTCTGGTTATTCTCTGGTATTTTGGTTCTCCTCTGGTTCTCCTCTGGTTCTTCTCTGGTTCTCCTCTGGTTCTTCTCTGGTTCTTCTCTGGTTATTCTCTGGTATTTTGGTTCTCCTCTGGTTCTCCTCTGGTTCTTCTCTGGTTCTCCTCTGGTTCTTCTCTGGTTCTTCTCTGGTTCTTCTCTGGTTTTTTGGTTCTCCTCTGGTTCTTCTCTGGCTCTTCTCTGGTTCTTCTCTGGTTCTCCTCTGCTTCACTGCTTCACTGTTGCTGATTAAGGTCATGAACAGATTCTCATAAATAATAATTGAGAAGATGCAGAGGAAGTGTCCTCACACTGAGGGTCATCACAGATGACGACGTCACTAGTCTCACTTAAAACAGGAATATTAACCATGAACCTCAGCTTCCTGTTCCACATTAAACACTGTAAACACGGCCGGGGTCAACGACCTCATGTCCTCTAATCCACACCAGGGTAGATGTTGTCCAGCCACTGTCACGCACACACACAAACATCTGTCAGCAGCTGGGAGGGTAACAGCATGTGTGAAAACTGTACTTACTGTAAATATATGTACAGTAAACAGATTACGCTGTTGTTTTTATGTTTAACTGTATGTGTATTTATTGTGTTTTAGTGTTATTTTAAACATTGAATCCAGTTTGCATCACAGAATAATGTTTTATAAACATGTCCCTGCTTAATAAAGCTCTGAAGGTATAAAACTGATTGTAAGTGATCGTCAACATTTATGTCAGCATTTACAATAATGACCAATCTGAGCATTAACACAGGAAACGTTTTGTCGTCATTATGTGTATTTTTTTTCATAATGTGTAGTTGTTTTTTGTCATTTTGTGGTCTTTTTGTGTGTTTTTGTTGCAATTTTGTGGTCATTTTGGGTACTTTTGCTGTACTGTGTATTTTTCTGTCATTTGGTATATTTTTCGAGTCATTTTTGTTGTCATTTTGTGCATTATATTTTAATTTTGTGTATTGTTTTGTCCTTTTAAACAGACAATTATTCTAAATTAATATAAAGAATTGAAATCCAGGCCTAAAGCAACACTTTTTCTGCAGAAAAAGGAAAGAAGAATGCTCACAGAAAATAATGAAATTTTTCTCCTTTTGTGTATTTTTTGTAATTTTTTTAAACTGAAGTTGTCATTTTGCTTTTTTTTGGAGTCATTTAGATTTGTGTTTGTTGCTGAACTTTTGTGTATTTTTTGACATTCTATTGTTTTTTGGAGTTATTTAGTGTATTTTCTATCATTTTGTAAATTTTTGAGTCATTTTGTTTTGGGATTTTTTACGGGAGTTTTGTATATTTTTGACGTCCTTTTGTTTTATTTTTGGAGTCATTTTATTTGAGTTTTTCTTTTGGGGGGGAGGTTTTGTGTAGTTTTTAAGTCCTGTATTTTCTGTCATTTTGTAGATTTTAGTTGTAAATGTTTGTGTCTTTTTTACGTCATTTTATTTTAGTTTTTTTGGGGGGAAGTTTTTGTGTTTTTTTTTTTTTTTTTAAGTCATTTTGTTTAATTTTTGGAGTCATTTTCTGTATTTTTTGCTAAAGTTCTGTGTTCTGTGGTGGTGTGGGGAAAAAAGAGCGGTCAGACGGCGAGCATCATTTATTCTCATTTTATTGTATAAAAAGGCAAAAAGTACAAAATTCATGTAGAAACTTTACAAAAACCCATAAAAAACATGTATTTACAAAGAAGAAATGAGGCGACTGGAAAGAGCAAAGGTGAATTAAAAATCAAAGACTGACCAGCAGAGGGCACCATTACAAGTGAAACGCGGCAGAATGTTGGGACAAAAACAAATGTATCGTACACAACACGACATTCCAACATTTTAAACTGTTCCGCGAGTGTCGGTGAGGTAGGATTTCTTCCTTTTTTTGTGCTTTTAAGTGATAGTTCCGTACTTTACGCATATCAAAGGGTAATGCATAGTTTTCAGTCTCCTGGGTTCAAATTAATGTGCTTTTCATGTGAAAACCTCTAACTTTGTGCTGGGTTTGGTCGCCGAGTTCAAACAGTAACGTTGTACAAAAGTCATTAGTTAACATGTCGCATTCTCCACAGATTCGTAATGCGAGAAAAGTAAAAATAAATACATTTTCAGAATAAAAGACAGTGGAAATTAAGCTACAGAAAAGGCTACTGTCCAAAATAAATTACACTCCGGTTAACGAAGAGTTAGCATCTTTAACTATGTTAGTTAGCATCGTTAGCAAACATATCCCAACCAAAGTCTCTTCTGGAACAATTTAAATTCAAATTCAGACACAAATCTACATGTTTTAATTGTTCAGTGGTTTTTAGAAGAGCAAGAGCTTTTATTTTACAAAACGTATTTACAGCCGACAGTGTGTGTGTGTGTGTGTGTGTGTGTGGGGGGGGGGGGTAATGCAGTGTGTGGGTGTGTGTGTGTGTGTGCGATTATCCCCGTTATGGGAGCATCGATGAAGGCACACAGTGCGATGATGTGACGCAGTTTATGGTTCTCTCACAAACAGGACATTCACAGTGTGAAAGCGTAGAAAGACAAACAAACAAAATTTTCATTTACATAAGCAAATATCAGTCCAACACAAAAACAGGTTTGAGTTTTGATCAAAATGTTACACTTTGAAATGGTGATATGCCGTTTTCAAATAAATTATTATTTAATTTTAACCTTTTAAAATCAACATATTAATGAGCGGGCGTTTATGTCACTTTAAAGTTAAACAATATCAATTCAATTCTACGTTCTAGGTTGTCCTGAACATTGCAACGTGTGTTGAATTATGAAAAATTATTATTATGATCTCCATGTTTAGAGTAGTTTGACCATTTTTCAAATACATTATTGAATTTTCATTTTAACTTATTAAAATCAACATATTTCAGTCACTTTGTGGTGTTTAATTATGGAATCCTCCTTTTTTAAAGTAAAATATCATTTAAATTCTACATTAAGTTGTTGCAATGATTTTTTGTTCTTTTCACTTTCATAATTTGCTTTTTTTCTTCTTTAAGAACTCCAAAAATGTCCTAAAAAACTGCCTTTTCTCAAAACCACCTGTGTGCAGCTCTAATAGATAATCCTCCTCCTCGTACGAACAGAGAGAAACACAGACACTCTTTCCACAACAACAAAGTTCCAGATTTCGCTGAGTCATGGCTGCCATTGCCGACAGCGACAGTAAACAACAGTTGGATTGCCTGAGTTACATGCGCTCTACGTGAGGTGATAGAGAACGCTCAGCGTCTGCGTGATGAAGTCCAGGAGTCCTCTGCAGAAAACCTCCCAGTGCTGCCCCTGGTGGACACGCTGAGGAAACACACGGAGGAACACTTTGTTATTTACTTATTTATGACAAGAACAAGATACACATTTATACACAGTCCCACCCTGAACTCACTCCTTTATATCACCGTCATCAAGCCACTGTTAATTTAATTGTTTAATCTGCTCGATTTTTGTGTTTTTGAAGTAGGACCCTTAGTGAAATTTTGGAAATGTATGATAATGAGTGAAAATAAATCATGTTTTAAATACAGAAATTTGTAGTAAAAAACCCCAGAGATTTACTTGAAATAAAAAGCCAATTCTCAGTATGGAAGGCTATAAAAGCAGAAATAATTGAACTAATTTATGGACAACAACTACAGCAAGTTTAGTGATAATAATAATTTTAATAACTAATTTTAATCTTATTTTGCAATTTGGCTTGAAATAAGTGTTTGTGCTGTGCCATGTGTAATGGTATTTTTTAATTTTGTCTTCTTTTTGAATAATATGTTCAGGGAGTCATGGACAAAAATGTGTCCAAGCACTGGACACATCAAAGCAATCAGCAGATGCCTCAGAGGAAGAGTGGCAGTTGACAGTCGACATAAGTCAGGAGATCAAAGTAAAGTTCCCGAAAAAGAGTTATTATTCAAAAAGAAGACAACATGAACTTGCTGGAATTATTATGGGGGAATAAATGTGCCGTCATCCTCTCAAACTGTGAAGGAACTCCATACTCCAAACCAGCGACCAGTCTCTCACGTTAGGGTTAGCTTAGCACATAGCGGTGCCTATCTACGTGGTTGAACTCATCTGTTTGACAATTAAAGCCCATCCCTATAAATAAAGTCCACTAAACGTACCATTCTGAGCTGCACCGAGGCGTTGAACTCATCCCCGATGGTCCTCAGCTGATGAGCTACTGTCCTGATCTCCAGCTCCTGGTCCGTCTCCCACAATGTGTCACTGTTAACGGGCTGGTCTGAAGTCCAGGCTGGGTGAGGCTCCGGGGGGTGGACAGAGGCTGTGTCTGCAGCAGAACAAAGAGGAAGGAGTTAGAATTTTGGAAATATATGATACTGAGTGACAATAAATCATGTTTTAAAAACAGAAATCTGTGGTCTGTCAGAGATTTACATCAAATATGAAGCCAATTCTCAATAGGGAAAGCTACAAAGGCAGGAATTATTGAACTAATGTGTGGACAACAAATGCAGCAAGTTTGGTGATAATAATAAACAATAGGCCAAAGATACAAGTTAAAAAAAAAAAAAAAAAAGTTAAGGTGGAAGCCCATTTTGCCACCAGTTTGGAAACAAGTGTGTTAGAATGGTAGAACCCTCAGAGAACCTGCAGAGCGTCTTCTGTGCTGATGCTGTTTTTACCACTGATACAGTTGACCACAATATCCTACTGCACAGATTGAGACAGTGGGTTGGGGTATCCAGGACAGTTTTAAAATGGTTCTCATCATATTTATCAGATAGGAGGTTTATGCGTTTTCGGCAAACGGCTACAGGTCTTTATTTTCTTTTATTCACTACGCTGTGCCTCGGGGCTCGATCTTAGGACTAATTTAATTTTTTATATATTCTTCTCCTGGGGCATGTCATCCAGATACATGGTGTTTCCTTTCATGTTCATGCTGATGATACAGTTGTATCTGCCTTCTAAACCCTGTCAACCTGGTGTGCTGAGTTCACTAATCGATGTGTATCACTGACGCAAAAAACTGGAAAGACAGAATCAAAATAATGACGTTTGGGAGAAAAACAAAACAGCCGCTGCACAGACTGCGAAAGATCATTCAGGGCAGTTTTCATCTTTCAATTTAAACAACCAAGATTTCATTTTGACAGGAACAGATCTATTCTTTATACATCTAAAGGAGGTTAATTTACGTGAACATGTTTTGACATTTTTAACAAACATTCTGAAGGTTAATTCTAAGGAAACACGCACACACAGATCCATTGAATCCCACTGATCTTATCCCATCTTAAACACACACAAATTTAAGTTGCATGACAGGGTTGTCGTGACTTATTTTCCTTCTCTGTGGAACTTGGGAGAATAATCTCTTAATCTGCTTAATAAGTCTGGTTCTGGTATGAAGAGGTGTGTAATGTTGTGTGTTTGTTGTGCGTTTACGGAGCTTTTGTTTATGTTTTGTTTTGACCGACTAATTCCTGACGAGCCTTCTGTCTGCTGTAGACAGTTCAAATCTTTTCCTTCTCATCCAACATCAGTGCCTGACCTCATCAACGCTGGCCGTAGATTCCAACAGAAACAGTAGAACATCAGATTGAAAGCGTGGCGAGTGGAAGCAGTTTGACCGACTCCATGTTAACTAGTGAACTGTTGGTGAAACCCACTGAATATTCTTCTTATATCGAGGTTTTTATTTTGACAATAAAGAAAAATTACAATATTGGCTCTAACAACACTTTTTAATTTCATTGGTTTTTAAAAAAAATTAAAATACTCGTTTTAGGAGTCGCTGCTTTCACTACTTCTCAGAACAACATGAAAAGCAAATAATTGTCTTTCCCGTAACACTTTATCGAGTATTTTTTCAGGGTAATCTAACTACTTTTTACGCCGTTAACGTTGCTGAACGTTAAATGTGGTGCGTTACGTACATTGATTGAATAAACCGTTATCTGAAAACGCCCCTGGCTTCATACGCAGCTGTAGTGAGGAGGTGGGTTATAAACAAGGTGAGCGATTATGATTGGCTAAGGCGACGTCATGTTTCATGGTAGCCAATCAGAGCCAGTGTTTTTACACATGTTCCAGCACACACACACACACACACACACAACCACTACAGATTTGATGAATCAGCAGAGATGGTGAGCGTGGAGCAGTCTGATGAAAAGTTGTCATTTTTAAGATGACGATACAAACACTACTTTATATTAATTATGGTCAAAAACAATAACGTACATGTGAAGTGTTTATTATATCCAGGAGTGAAGACTTTGTCCACATCTGTTGTAAACAACTCAGATTTAATGAAACGCCTCACAACGACACATCTAAAAAATCTGAATTCTTGGACAAATAGCAACTTTTTTTTTTAACAGTAACGCAAATAGTTACTTTCCTTAGTAATGAGTTACTTTTATTATAGAGTAATTTAGTTACTAACTCAGTTACTTTTTGGAACTATAACTAACAACTTTTTTAAAGTAATTTTCCCAACACTGGTTATTATCATGATGACTATTATTGTTACCAATCATTTTTCTTTTCTTCATAGCCCTGGATTATTTACATCCAGACTGTTTGTGGGATTTCTTCATCTAGATCTGTTATTCAGTTGTTTGTGGGAATTAAAACCGGATCGTTTGAATTCCGGCGTTTCCGGGATTTGAAAAGTTAACTCACATCATCTGTATCCTTAAAGTTTGGACGACCTTACACACTTTGTGTACTTAGCAGCAGCCTTTCAAAGGATTCCAGATCAGGGTTAAATATCTGGATCTGTTAAAGATCTGGATTAACAGACGATGGATCAATGAGTCACGACTAGGGATGGGCGATATGGACTAAAAAAATTATCCCGATAATTTCTGGTATTTATCACGATAATGATAAACATCACAATAAATAAAAAAATTCCCAACTTAAAGTGTAAACAGGTTCCTTACAAACACAAATAAATGTGAATACAAAAAGGCTACATTAACTGCTGACTCAGAGTTTATGAGCTCATATTTTATGGACTATATTAGATCACTATTAGTGTTTTTGTATGTAATTCATTTATTTCCTCACTTAAAATGAAGTTGTTTTTACTGTTGGAACTTTGTTGGATGGTTATCTGGTCTTGACCAGGTAGACACGTTACGAAGATTTGACTCTTTAACCTAGATCGTTCATTGCCAGCTCTAAATCGAGAGTTTGACGTGCTTTTTCAGCCCCGACGTCCTCAGCTTTGTAGGTTTGTTTTGTTTATTGTGAAGCAATCCCGTCTCCCCGGCAACCACATTGTCTGCTTTCCTAATCTGGGATTAAGGCTGATCCTTTAAAGGTTCAGTCGGAGAGCAGAAAGCAGGAGAAAAGAGAGAGCGAAGACGCACAAAAACTCTGGCTTGTTGCCAGGGTAACGACTACAGCTGGAATAAGAGCTGTGATTGGGTGAAGGAGGGTGGAAGGGGAGTGGCTTCTCAGGAATCAACCTGTCTGATTGGCTGACAGGGTGATTCGTTGAATAGAGAAGAAGGGTAGCAATTGCATTTGTGTGTTTTATTTCTGTACATTGACTTATTATTTTATTTATAGAATATAGAACATGACAATTAAGTTCCTCACTTTTTCTACAGATAATATTTGTTCAATTAACTTTAAAACAGAATTGTATGCAACAGTTTAACAAACTGGAGATTTTTTTTTAAATGTGAAATACTTCAAAACTATAGCTACAAGCAATCAACATTTATTACTGCATTATTTTGTTTATTATCTTCATTGTTTTATTTTTTATTATCATTTTTATTAATGGCAGAAGATGTGCAAAAACATCCAAAAATGTATTATATTTCTAAACATAAACACCTTTACCAGATGACAACACTAAAATTAATTTGATATCAACCTTGGTTTTACTCATTAATTTATAATGATTAACCTTAACTATCTGCTTTCATTTAAAAATCAGTTACTGTATTAGTTTTTCTGATTATTGTTACTAAACATTTCAGGTGACCCCAAGGTTGAAAAACACTGCCTTAAACCATGTTTGTACCACTTTGTTATTATTGGACGTTTCAAAAATGAGGGCGGGTTGAGATCAGCTTTTAATGTTGCTATAAAGTCAAAGATAATGTTCATTTGCGATTATTAAAGCAATTTCACCCATAAATAATTGACAGACTAAAGTCATAGCTCATCGGTTTCTGCTCAAACTGTGAAAAACTCCTAAAATCCTCTGAAAAAGAGTCAAAATAATTCTTAAACTTCACCTCAGTCACTTTACTTTATGGCCACAAACAGAGCTAAAGGCAGGAAGCTGTCCAACCTGGCAACCCCTGCCTGCTGTGAGGAGGAAGCAGGAGGAGCAGAGACATGTCTGAACATGTCCACATAGACATGTGTGACCGTGGTTCACTGACTGACTTTAAAGCTGCGATGATGATGACCACAGTACACACTTTAAATACACACTTATTCAGACACACTTCGACACAAAGGGAAGCCACGTGCACGACTAAAGGATTCTGCATATTTTATGAGAACTGCTTTGTTTAGTTTCACTGTGATGTTTGGTAATGTGTCACACAATGACAATAACGTCTTGATTTCTTAATTTCTTCAGAGAACAAAATTCAATTGTTTTGGCCCCTTAAACCAGTGGTTCCCAACCTTTTTCGGGCTGTGACCCCATTTTGATATTGCAAATGTCCAGCCACTCCAGAATAATAATTCAAAACATTTGAAAATACAATTGTATATAGTTTTAACCTCATTTAAAAAATATATATATTTTATTACCAATTAATAGACATTTCAGGTGACCCCATTTTAATTCCAGTCGACCCCACATGGGGTCCCGGCCGTAAGGTTGAAAAACCCTGCCATAGAATCTTTTTCTTTCTATTTAAAAAGAAAAACAACTTTATTATGAATTGATTTTAATCGAGTCCCATCTTTATTTATTTATTTTTTATCAAAAAATTAAAAATTAAAAATTAAAAATTAAAAATTAAAAATTAAAAATTAAAAATTAAAAATTAAAAATTATGAATGAATAAATAAAGTTAAAAGGAAATTATGAACCTTCCATTATATTTGGAACTTGCGCACAGCAGACTATTACTAGTAAGCATGAATATGAGGTAATAGACCCTACCTGGCTGCTGCTGCACCGAGGAGGAGGAGTCACAGAGCGTGACAGTGGTCGTGCGGCTGCAGGACGTCGAAGGAGGCGGCGACGCTGCTGCTGCGGGCAAATCCCGGGTGTTGTGTGTGACGTAGTTAGCCTGCAGAGGGTGCGCTCGCCTGGGCAGAGCGTGCACGCTTCCCGCGGTCAGCACCATGTTAGCGGTGAGCAGACCCGACCAGGCCAGGAGGGGGCGTGGCATCGCCATTCCGCAGGTGATCGCTTGAGAAAAGGCGGCAATTCCTCCGACTCCGGATTCCGCAACGCTGGAAACGGTCTCAGCGCAAGCCATCACTGTAAAAACCTGAGGAGTTAAATACACGTTTCCATTAAAATATCAAACTCTTTCTTACATTTGGACTTAAAGCCGTTTCAGCTTTTATTTAAGTTTGACAACATTCATATGAAAAACTAAATACAGTTGAAAACACTGCAACACAACACAGGATTTAGAGATAAATCCAGGAACTACTTTTGGATTTAACTACATTTAAAATTTGACTTGAAATCTTTTTTCCACCTAATATTTTGTAAAACACCAATTTTTAACTATGAATGTTATTTTGAATTCCTAAATGTTTAATTATCAGTCTAGTATCGTCCATTGAAAATTGGTATTTTATTGTTGATTGTTCAATTTGAGCACACATGGATATGGCAAATATATATCAAAGTAGTAAAAACTAAATAAAGTTTATCAAATATTTTAAAAAAAAAACATGACTTAAATGTGCATATTTGCAAACAGAATTCTAATTATTATATAATTTGAACAATTTGTTTTTAGATGAAAATGTTATTGTATGTTTGACATTATTAGTGATGCCTTTTTTGACTTAAAGAATAACAAACATTATATAGTAGACACTAATAATAATATTCTCAGCTCAATAATAAATCTGATATTATCAACCATTTGAAATGCCCAGTAGAACCAACACATGACTCAATATGACCAAAGATTGACACAAAATGTGTTCCAAAAATTCTTGCATGTGATTTTTGTCTTGTGATAAAAATTTACTTTGAAATTTTAAAGTCAATTTCCAAGTAAATTTCCTGAAAAAAGTTTTCTATATAAATGAAACCATAACACATTGATTCAAAAGCTAAAAGTAAAGCGAGACATGACAAAACAGACACAAAAGGATCAAAATATCGCAAAAATTACTTAACATCACTATATTATAACTAAATTTACTAATAAAATTGTTTTATACTTATTTTGTAGCACCTTGATATTAGGGGTGTGCCAAAATATCGATACAATGATATATCGCAAGGTTTCATCTCGCGATACGTTACCTATTCACTGGCGTTAAATATCGGGGTTTTTTTTTCATTTATTTTTTATTGCAACAGACAAGATATGATGAAAACAATATATATACATGATACACAGAGATAATGTAGTACATACACAGTGCAATGAGTACAATGACAGATATTGTGATGTACCGTGGATGAAATTTCCCGTGATATATTGATTATCGCGATAATATTGTTATCATGTGAGGGGGAAGCTACCTGGCAATACCCAGCCCTACTTGATTACCTACTTGATAGTGAAATAAAATTCACTATTGTAAAATCTCATTAAAAGTTAATAATTGTACAATATTTATTGGTAAAACTTTGGGTACATTTTATTTGTAATGCTGTTTAATTTTGCATTTTAAAGCACCAAATTTAATTAAAATCAGACATTCATACAGTTTCTTCTTATAAAACCGAAACATTTCTGGGTAAGTTTGACCCACTTGTGTTGAAACACTTTCCCTTATTTGACCCACAAACACAGATTCATGTCCTGGCCGCTAGGGGGCGGAGTCTCACGCTTTTTCTCTCCGTGTTTGTAAACAAATCCGTGCCGCTTGAGAGCACGTGCGGAGAATCAAATAGAAGTTTCTACAAATTCGATGTTAGAATAGAAATATCGGATTTTTTTTTTTATTTTATTGTTGGATTTAAAAACCACTTTTGTCCAATTACTGTTTCTTTATCATCCACAAGGTACGCGCAAACACACACACGCGCGCACGCACGCACACACGCGCACACACACGTAAAAAAACAAACAAACAAAAAAACAATACACACTCAAATAACAGAGATATAACCGACATGCACAGACACACAGACAAAGTATCACAGTGTTGTTCAACCTTGGGGTTGGGATCCCATGTGGGGTCGCCTAGAATTGAAATAGGGTCGCCTGAAACTTTTTTGAATTATTATTTTTAAAATACACATCACACATACAATACATATTAAATAACTGTATCCTTTCTCAAATATAATCTCGTGCACTTGTAACTTTGTGCACTAATCCTGGCTACTCTGTATTTGTAACACACTTTAATAACACGATTAAAAAATATTTTTAGAAGAAAAAAAAAACACTGACATGCACTTTTTTCTCTATAAAATACACAAACATTGTATAAAACATTGATAAATATTGTAAAGCATTGTGTTCTGCGCACCTCTTATATTACATCATTATCACTATAAAAGTATAATTACAATTATTGTTGTTATTTAATTATTATTGTTATAAATTATAATTTTTTACTACACTTTTCAGTATATTTAATTTTTTTACTTGTACAGTGCTATAAATAACCTGATTTATTCCGGTTTTGATAAATATTAACGTAGTTTATTTTCTCATGTCTGGACATGTCCAACATTATTAAATATGACACACAATAACGCAGGGAAACTGAATAAATGTAGAAACTGTTTTTTTTTTTTTTTTAATCATTGAAATGATAAGGAATACATTCAGAAAAAGAAAAACCTTATTTTCTTTGACAGAAATGTAAAGTTTAAACAGACTTACTCGGTGTGTGTGAGTGTATGTGACCCTCCGTCGGTGAACATCAGCAGAGAAGAGCCGGTGCTGGATGAAGATCCGGTGATTAAAGTCGCTCCATTGTTTAATGTCTTTAAAATCCCGGTAATGATTGTCTCCGGTTGGTTTTAATGTCGGACTAACCCATGTAAACAAAGATATAAACGCGCTGCTGCAGAGCCACCATTGACCCTTATGTAGTATGTGTAGTATTACCGATCGATGCGAGTCTGCTCTGCTTTATAGTAGAAATCAATTCACACAAGACCAAAGCACGCATCCGGTTTGACCCTTCACAATAAAGTAAAAGAAACGCGATAATTCAAATCTTAACTAAGATTTATTTATTTATTTAGTTGTATTATTTTTGTACATATCTGTATCATACTTGTATATAATTTGTATATTTGTATTATTAGTATTATCTATCCTACTTTATTTTTTACTACTGTAATATGTGTGTGTATCTGATCCCTATTTTTAACAGTCTTTTACCTAATTATACACTTATTTAACATTTATTCTTTCTTTCGTCTTTGTTAGACGTTTTATTCTTTTATTTGTGATTTTTTTTTTTTTTCTGTGGCTGTAACAAAAGCAATTTCCAACTGGGATTAATAAAGGAATTCTGATTCTGATATTATACTACTAAATAGTTTTGAATAGTTTTGCCTTTTATTGGTTTTTTTTTAATTTTTTTAATTTTTTTTAAACTGTCATTAATCTAATTTAGTTTTCACTGTGCAATAATGATTAATTTCATATGTAAATATCCATGTCCATCCCACCCCTGTCTTTCTATTTTATTTCATATTGGCCCTTGTATATATATATATATATATATATATATATATATATATATATATATATATATATATATATATATATATATATAGTTTATTTATTTATTTACTTATTTTTCTTGATTGCCTATATCTTTTGCACAATGTTTTTCTCTACACTGTCTGTGTCCTGCTATTTTTCCTTTTACTTATTAATTTTTTAAAGATTATAATTTTGTATTTATTTATTTGCTCATCTGGTTCTATTATTTATGACACTACCAAGGCCGACAAAGAATCTGTTATGTTTCAGACAAACACTGATGTTATTATTATTTATCATTGTGTTTTACATTAAGTCACAGTATTTGTAATACTTAAAATGTGTTGCAGGACCTTTAACATTTCTTTATCTGCTCTCTGTTGTTGAATTCCCTCATATGTGCTTAGATTTCTAAATGTGCATTTATTATGAAGGGAATATTTCAGGGTTGTATAACTTGACTTCCTGCTCCAGAACAAGCTCTGACGTGTTTGATGTCTCCACCTTTTCTTTCAGCCTGTGTTGCAATTTAACACTTTCTTCTTTTATTTTGTTAACAACTCTCTTTGTGCTTTTCACTTTGTCCAATAACCACATGACCTCTGACCCCTCCCTTACTTCCCTCCTCTGTTTGACTCAGTGTTTCCTTGTCATGTGACATGAGAGTAAACACCTCCACACACAAACATGCACACGCACACACACAAACCACCTCCTTCTTCCTCCTCCTACTTCACACAAATTGAAGTTAGAGAAGCACAAACACACACACGCACAAACACACACACACACTCCATTTCTGATCTAACACCATCTACACTTATCAATACCCGTCTCTATAGTTTTTGGACTTATTTTGGTGACTTCTGCCCCTCCCTTACGTCATTTAAATAGTCTTCACCAGTTTTTGAACACACTTTTCCTAAACTTTTTGTTAAGAAGCGTTGGGGAGCACTATTATACGAGTCCCTGTCAATGTCCCACATATTCCCTACAAAATGCTATCTCTTTAGTCCTTTCTGGGACCTCAACTGCCTGTACTTTGTCTGGCAAGGTTACCAGCGATAGATTTCTGGTGGTTTGTACTTTTTGGAACTGTTGCTGTTGGATTGTCACACTTCTGTCGTACCTCATTGGGATGAGCTTTTCATTTGATTCCCGATCAGGTCTGACTCTGACAGACAGCCTTTTGTCTTTTTGTCAGCTTTCTTGAGTACTCGCTCACATCCTGCCTTGTCAAAGAATTTGTCTCATTTCGATATGTACTCCTTCCCTATCATGGTGCTTGGTGGCTACTACACCTGCAGCGAGAATGTGGAAGCTGTCCGCTTCCTCCTTCAACATCTTGCGGGACTTTTCTTCATCGATGTTACTTGAATTATCCAGGTTTCGTCCTTGTTCCCGTCGCACCCTCCCTGGTTCATCTTCTTCCTAGGGACCCCAGTTCTTATCTGTACTTCCTCCACCACAGGACATACTGCCGGCTCTTTCTATGCGAGTTCTATGCGGTTCAATGCCACTCTTTGTTGTCTCGAGTTGGGATGAAGGTCAGACTGGTTGGCTAGTCAATTCGCTGTTCCTAGATTCATGGCTAACCACCCACTCGGTACTTCTTGACGTCTTGCTCCAGTATTCTTAATGGTCTCACATTCTAGAACACAGTCAGATGACGGAGCTTTTCTTGACGATTCCTGCACTTTGCGTGATATCCTTTAGAGACATGAATAGAATTGGCCTCAATGGAAATGTTATTTTTGAAATCAGAATAACCATTATAATAAGTTGTTAAGATGCACAACCAGGGCCAGGACAATTTATCCAACTTTGATGATTGTTTTTTATTAAACTAAATATTTGTAAAATGCAATAGCAATAATACAAAGCAAAGATACAGGCAGTATTCCTATTAATATTCTTTTCTATTTGTACTAGGAGAGAGATAGACCCAACATTAGAGGCATGCCAGGTGCGGTCCGTCTCTGCCTGCCTTGGGTGGGGGAGGGGGATAAGACCGTTAGTTTGAGTCCTCTGAATCCCAGAAGCTAACATACCATTGGTATTCTTCATAAACAAACTACAGCAGTGAATTCTTTTTGGCTGAAGAAGCTTCCAGTCTTCTTTCCTTTTTCTTCACGAAGCACACAATCTTCTCCTCGCAGTCGGTGTTTCATCCTTGGTAATCCACGGAGACTAAACAACACTTTTTATGTTGCCCATGTCTTTTATAAAGTTTTTTTCTTGTTCTCCTCCCACTATGAGATCTTTTCTCTGAATCGTCCCCCCATGGCTTCTCTCTCTCTCTTCCTAGGATCTGACTCTTCCTCACGTCTTACTTGCTAAAATCCAACAGGGTGCTACATCCTGACTTTCCCTACAGAGCCAGATGTTCCCGCTCTTCCTTTTCTCATGGTTCCTTGTTGCACAACTCTTTCCATACAGATATGAATACTTACTAAATTATAAGATGTTCCTTTTGTGAACAGGTTCAATCAACCTCTTGTTTCTGTGAATCATCCAATCTCTTACATCCTTTTCAACAATTGAAAAAAGTTAAAGAATACAGTGAGATTACATCTCTCTCAAACCCACCAGAGGGAGACAGTGTGTATGAGTGAGAGGTTGAGACGAGGGACCAAGTATCTTGTGTTTGTTTTAATATTAATCTGATGATGACGTATCGCTTACAGGGTTGGACTGAGAAATGTGCCGTTTGAAGAGAGAGAACAAGCCCTGGCACTTGGATAGAAGTGTAAACAGGATGAAGTCAAACCATATATGGCATCGACAGAGGCATGAGAATTGAAGGGTATGAAAAAGAGGAGCAGACATAGATGCTCACCTTTTTCTCCGAAGACCAGTGTGGACCGACAGCTATAGGGTGACTGAGCCCTATCCGACGAGGTCCAAAGAGGATTGGATCTTTCTTCAGAGCCTTGTCACCCAACATAAGGAGACCAAGTCAATAAGATGAACAACTGAAGAATGATTTATCCTTTCTCTTTTTGGGCGAAGGTTGTGCAAATCCTGAGAGATACCTTTTCCGAGAATTGTGTGGTGTACTCTGAAGATTATCCTACTTCAGGAATTCCAAAGAATTTGGCTTAAGCACCGGCTAAATAATTCTAGGTTTGCCTCTCTCACCTGCCAGCCAAAAGAAAGACGGTAAATGCTTAGATGATAAATTGAGGGCAATCCTCATTTTGTATCCTACTTGTATGGTTCTGCCACTTGCAATACTGCCCAAATTCTAGTTATAAAAGACTGAATATCATCCCTGGCTTCTATTGCACGTGACTTATTAGGTTTTTCGAGTTTGAGTCAACATTGCACCGGGAGCTAGCTCTTTCCAAGATTCCAAAGGGAACGTGGCCATGTGCACTGAATAATCAACTGGGATCAGAAGGCTATTCATCCTGAATGACAAACAGAAGTTAGAGTGGCAAGATGATGGAGAGATAAGAAGTAAATGCTCAAATCGGGCAGAAAACGTAGGCGGTGTGGACTCCGCTAGGTTACTGAGCGCAAAGCTAAAATTTTAAGACCGCATGGACCCCGCTCCAAACAGGCACCTTTAAAAGACATCCCAGAAAAGTACAACGATGGCAATGTTGCGGAATCCATTACCAAATGAACTCGAGACTGTATTGGATTTTAAAATGTTTATCTTTAGGCTTAAGACTTGGCTTAAAGAAAACCAAAATTGTACCCATTTTTGTGTATATGCGTGATAATGTTTTATAATCTTTGTATTGTGGGTGGGTAAGTATTATTGTTTTGACTATGTTTTTCAATGTAGTGTAGAAAAGCCCAACCTTGGAGTTGTAAACTAGCACTAGCTATCAGAGGTGTAAAGAGTACTGATGTATTCTACTCATGTAGAAGTACTGTTACTAGATTGAAACTGTACTAAAGTACAATTACAAGTAAGTCATACATAAAATACTCAAGTACAAGCTAAAAGTAGCTCAGTTCACCCCCTATGTTTATTTTTGGTAATAAATCTTGCCACGGTTCCCTTGCATACAGTAAACATCTCGTGTATAAACTTAAAAACGAAGAGACGAAATATTGCACAATTGGAACTTAATTTGTTTTCCACAACAGCATCTGTATAAAATAAAAGGTTTGTCAAAATGTACAATTCTTTTTTAAACAAAATAACACCAATATATTTCAATTCAAAATAAAACCATTCTCAGGCTGAAATAAACGGCATTCAATGCTGTTTTGGCACGGTGCATTATGTATAATCTGGTTGGTCGGCTACAATGATTATTGTAGTTTCACAAAGTGCGTTGATCATTTTAAAACAAAAAATTTGAATTTACTCTGTAACGGTTGGGTGTAGAAATGTAAGGAATTACTTTACTTATTTTAAAACGTACTTAAGTACAAGTAAATTTACTGATTTAGAAATATAGTCAAAAAAGTACAAGTACCCATAAAAGCAACTCAATTACAGTAATGTGAGTAATCAGCTGTAAACCTTTTTGTATCTGTGTTGAATTGCATTGTCCCTGTTAAATAAATGAATAAATAAATGGTAAAATGGTAAATGGACTTGATTTTATATAGCACTTTATCACCACACTGAAGCATTCTCAAAGCGCTTTACATATCAGCTCATTCACCCAGTCACTCTCACATTCACACACCCCCAACCTTTCGATCAGAAGACAACCCTCTACCACCTGAGCCACGGTCGCCCTAACTCGGGATAATAAATGGGAGGTCAGAGAGGTCGGATAGGTAAGACTGTGTTGGAGGCTTCATGTCCTCCTGCCTGAGAACTCTACATCACATTTGCATCCCAAATAAGTGCCCAGACCCCCCGCCATCCCGACCTCTAACCCCCACAGCATTGTCTTCTGGAAACACTCCTCAGCTGCAGGGCATGGGACAGGGCTACCCCACCCTCCTACACCCCCCCCCCCCCCCCCCCCCCCCCCACACACACACACACACACACACACACGCACACAGACACACACGCCCTTCCTTCAGTGACAGATTGTGTTTGTGCTGAGGGGAAGCTGTGGTTTTCCTCTCAGATACATGCCCAGACAAATGCCCTGTTTTTATTATAAGCTCAGTTCTTAGCTGTCATATCGTGGGTTTCCGATTCCAACTCCGCTTTCTCCCAGTGAGCCACTTCAATCATCATGTCATTCAATCTGAAATATGGTGCTCATTCTTAGAAGTTCCCTTGGAAGTTGGATGGACTCTCCTAGGGTGTGCTCCGGGTGCCGGACAGACAGAAAAATACACAAAATGACAAACAAAAATACACAAAAATCAGAAATATAAATTTAGTTGTAGTCTAGTATGAATATTGTCATTTCAATCCATGTCATTTCAACTTTCAACCGATGCACTTCAGTCTAAAAAAATTCAGATTTTTTTACCAATTGTTCTGTGATTATTTGATAGTCACACTGTAAATTCTTTGTTTGCCAGTCCTTATTTTTCTTTCATTTTCAACTTCCAATATCTCAGGAAACTGAAATTTTGTAAAGTAATAAAGCTGCATCTACTCTCTAGGAATATACAAAAAGATCTTCTATACATCCTATCTGGTGGACATGCTAGCCCAGAGGTGGGTAACTTCTATCACAACGGGGGCCACAATGATGACTTTGTTTGATCGAAGGGCCACTTTATCAACCTTCCTGTCAGCATTTCGAATAATGACCAATCTGAGCGTTAACACAGGAAAGAACAAAGAGTTTTTATAGGAATTTTGTGTTTTTCTGTCATTCTGTGTATGTTTGTTGTTGTCTTGCTTGTTACAAAGCATTTTGTGCATTTCTGTTGTCCTTTTGTGCATTTTTCCTCTAAACTGTATGTTTTTTGGAGTCATAATGTGCATTTCGGTGGTCATCTTTCATTTTTGGAGTGATTTTTGTGTATTTCCGTTGTTGTTTTGCTTGTTTGTTAGTACTGTGAGTTTGCGGAGTCATTTTTGTGTAGCTTTGTTGTAATTTTCTGTAATTTTGTATTTTTTAGTCATTTTGTGTATTACTGTTGTCATTTTGTTCATTTTTGCAGTAGTTTTGCGTGCTTTTGAAGTATCCTGCAATGTTGTAGGTCTTTGTATTTTTTAAAGTATTCTTGCTTTTGTTTTGTGTATTTTTCTGTCATTTTGTACGTTTACTTTGTGGGCAGCATAAAATAAGACCGAGGGCCGCCTGTGGCCCCAGGGCCGCCACTTGCCCCTCGAAATTGAAAAAAAGTTCGTTTGGGTCTGAAACAAGTTCAGGCCTTCAGTAGACAACTTTGCATATGCCTCAGCTCCCTGTAATTTCATCAACTTTGAGATATATACATTAACTGTACACATCACCAATGATTCGTCACGTATATGTATTAGTTCTCTTGAAATTGAATAATAACGGAACAAACGGTAAAAATTTCTGATTTTTTTTTAGATTGAAGTGCGTGGGATGTCCTGAAATTGTGTTGTAATGACATGGAATGGCCCTATTGGTTTCTTACCACACTGAGATGACCCCTGAGTTAACCCTATTCTTAAAAATAAGATTTCCTTCATTATCATCCAGTTTTTTTTTCACATGAATTTGAATTGTATGTGATCAGTTTGAGTGAAGAAACAGTCAGAAATCATAATGAGATATACTGAGATTGACGTAATTAATGCTAGTAATTGTTCCTGTCAGTGTTTTGCAGACACAAAGAGCGACTCAAGCCTGTGTCAGGATTTCCCGTGATGTTTACTTGTCTGTTGTTTACAGGCTGCAACCAAAGCAGGCCTGTTAGTCACCTTTTGAAAGCCGAGCCAGTGTCTGCTGCTTCGATGACATCATGGACGCTCCTCATCCTGCATCCGCAGGTTTAATCAGGGACACTCGATTCGGGGAGAAACTCTCTGACTGGATTGTGCAGTGAATTAGTAAGAAAAGTGTATGAAGACTGATGTGAATTACAGTAATGCATATGATTTAAAAATAGATCTACCTCACCTTCTTCTGAGGTTCATCTGGTCCCAAGGGAAGGAAATGTCTGTAGAGAAGTCTGAGTCCCTTTGTTTGCCTTGTGTTTACAGCACTGAGGTCTGGATACGTATAGATATATTGTCTCTAAAATCAGGTGAAAACTCTGCTGCTGCTGTTCTTATTCACAACATTTTATCCACATTATTCCTCATCCTTACGACTCCTCTCTCAGACACCAAACTTTGTGGGACAAGACGGGATAAGACAAGATGAGATGAGATGAGATGAGATGAGATGAGATGAGATGAGATGAGATGAGATGAGATGAGATGAGATGAGATGAGATGAGATGAGATGAGATGAGATGAGATGAGATGAGATGAGATGAGATAAGATAAGATGAGATGAGATGAGAGATTATATTATATTAGATAAAATGAGATTAGAAGAGAGGAGAGATTAGATTCGATAAACTCAGATGAGATGAAAGGAGAGGAGATGAGAGAAGAGAAGAGAAGAGAAGAGAAGAGAAGAGAAGAGAAGAGAAGAGAAGAGAAGAGAAGAGAAGAGAAGAGAAGAGAAGAGAAGAGAAGAGGAGGGATTAGATAAATATAGATGAGATAAAATGAGATGAGAGGAGATGAGAGGAGAGGAGAGGAGAGATTATCCTAAAGATTCTCTAAACTCAAATGAGATGAGAGTAGATTAGATAAAGGAGAGGGAGATGAGTGGAGAAAAATTAAATTCATGAAATAAATGAGATGAGAAAAGAGGAGATGAGAGAAGATAAAGTGAGATGAGAGATTAGATTAGATAAAATAAGATGAAATGAGAAGAGAGGAGAGGAGAGGGGAGATGAGATAAAATAAAATGAGATGAGAGCAGAGATTAGATTAGATTTGATTAGATAAAATAAGATACAATGAGATGAGAAGAGGAGAGATTAGATTAGATTACATTAGATAAAAAAGATGAGATGAGAAGAGAGGAGATGAGAGGAGAGATGAGATATAATTAAATTAAATGAGAGCAGAGATTATTTTATATAAGATAAAATAAAGTAAAATTAGATGAGAAGAGAGGAGAGATTAAATTAAATTATATTGTATTAGATTAGATTAGATAACAGAAGATGAGATGAGAAGATAGGAGAGGAGTTGAGAAGTATGAGTGAAGTCTGGTGTGCTCTGATAACTGTTGGTGGAGATTAAACTAAGGTTTGGAACTGAGGATGTTGAATTTCATGACATACAGTACATATTGGAAATATACATATCATACATATATTGAAATGGACTTACCTTTTCATATTTTCTGAACTCAAAACCTGATTTTATTTTTTGATTGTTGAGCAGATACATGTGATATGACATGAAATGGTTTCCCAGTCCTTCAGTGGTTCCCACTTCTGTTCCATGATTGATCAGAGGCCTTCAGATTTCACCTTGATGCTTTCACTTTGATCTGTTCGTTGACACCAAGAAGACAAAGAACCAGTGCCTCCATCCACCACAACGAGCAGAAAAGTGATTTATATTTAATGAATTCAGAACATTGTTGTATAAACATGAAGCTGTGCCTCAACCAACCACTGGGTGAAGCTGCAGGACCATCAGAAAGATGATTATGTGTAAACATGTGCAGGAAACAGCTTTAAAACCTTTCAAAACCAACCAAAATGTGACTTTAACCATTCCTAGTGCTTTGACACACTATTGTGTTACATAATAAGCATGCACAGTTTGAAGTGTGTGTTGTACCAGTTTATAGACAGATATCAATTAATTTAGCATGAGTTTTAATTATTTAAGGCATTTTTTTTTATCACAGTGGGGCAACACAAACATTGATTGTCTGATCTGAGATTCATATTATCAACATTGTCAGCATTTTAAAAAATGACTAATCTGAGCAGAATACAGGAAAAAATAAAGAAGGGTTTGTGTTTTTCTTGTTGTTTGTGTGTTTTTGAAGTCATTATGTGTATTTTTTCTTGTAGTTACGTTTGATTTCTGAGTGTTTTTTAAGTCATTCTGTGTGTTTTTGTCGTTGGTTTGTTTGTTTTTGGACTCAAATTATTTATTTATTTTATTTTGTATGTTTATATTTTCTGTGTTTGCTTATTTTTCTTGTTGGTTTGTGTGCTTTTTGACTCTTTTTTATTTTACTTTATTTTGTATGTTTATATATTGTGCGTTTGTGTATTTTTCTTGTTGGTTTGTGCATTTTTGGAGTAAATTTTTTATTTTATTTTGTATGTTTGCATATTTTTTTTGTTGTTTTGTTTGTTTTTGGAGTACATTTTTTATTTTTATTTTGTATGTTTATATTTTGGTGTTTGCGTATTTTACTTGTTGTTTTGTGTGTTTTTGGAGTCAATTTTATAATTTTTTTTATTTTGTATGTTTATATTTTGAGCGTTTGCATATATTTTCTTACTGTTTTGTGTGTTTTTTGGAGTCTGTTTTTCTTCTGTTTTATTTTGTGCGTTTATGTTTGTGTGTTTGCGTATTTTTCTTCTTGTTTTGTGTGTTTCTTTGGCCACCAGTTGCCCATGTATTATTTACATAATTGTTTTTGTCACTTTTAAATCTAGTTTTGATCACTGTAAATCATTGCTTCTCTCTGCGTAATACCAGTGTTAATGATTTAATCACTTTTAATTTTGATTCTTTCTAAAACTGTGCCTGTCTCTTTAAGGGAAAGCTCATTATTTGGCAGGAAGTTAGCCGCGGCTAACAGGAAAATAATAATGAGGACGCGCTGCGGAGCAGAAAATAGCAGCTACAGGCGGGTTTAAAGCGTGTTTTCTGCTCGTTGGACTAACTTGTCACAGGTAAAGAGCACAGACTGAGTTTAAAGACTTTATGAGCTGTGTTTAAGCTGTAATTTACGGCTGTGTCCTGTATTTAGGCCCCGGTTAAACCATAGACGCATGGCCCGGTGCGTTCAGATTACCTTTAGCCTCATTACCACTGAAATCTGCTTTTAAGTGTGAGTCTAAAACGATTAAACGCGCTTTATTTATCACGTCTTTCTCATTTTTCTATTTTAAAGGCGCCCGAAATATGAAAAATAAATATATGATTTAATTATGAGGCTAATATACCCTGTGTGTAGAGGTAACCAAACATTTAGTTGTAACTATGTAGTTGGGAGACTAGGGTTTAAACTGTAAGGTTAATAAGCATGTGTTGTAGGTCATTATATAATAAAGCCTTCCAGGTAGACTGGTGCTGAGCTGGTTGGGAGCATAGCATCTTTTCTACAGTCTATGGCATAGACCTATTGAAGGCTAGATGTCTCGTCCAATAGAGTCGCACGTCCGCACTGGCGGCCATCTTGCCTCGGTCAGCTCGCCTCCCCATAACATTGTGTACCTGTAGTAGTGGTGCATGCACTGTTTCATTAACCATAACTTGCTGAAGTCATAGCCCCCGTGACTAAGGAGTTACACCGCACTCACCGCTAACGTGGGTTCGAGTCTCACATTTGACAATTTTTATTTTTATTTTTAACATATTTAACACGGCGAATTCCACCTTTAAAAATACATTTTCGACAAAAAAAAAAAAAAAAAAAAAAAAAACATTTTAGGGTTAGGGCTAAAATAAAAGGGGTAGCTGAAAATGAATGAGCTTAAATACAAATGACGGAACTTTAAGTCACGTGGTGCACCTATCACGTGACCTAAACTGGCCAATCAGGGGTGCTGCGTATCCATAGAGTGGCAATCTACGGATAACGTACCCATAGCCATGGCCATTTTCTTTTTTTTTTTTTTTTAAACGATTTCCAAACGGTTTGATCTATTATATAATTCAGAGGTGTTGTTATAACACTGCACTTGTGGCCGATCAAAAGTTTGGGGTCAAATACTTATTATTTCCCCTAATGACTTCAGATAGGTGCAATGAAATTGGCCAAAGTACGTGACCCGGAAGTGTTGCTCTGGTGATGAAACTCAACTCTTTCACTTGGACAAAGTAAATTTATTTTGCCATCTTAGTGAACAGACTTTGTATAATATTTTTTTCTTTCTATATCTGCAGCCCTATTGACAGTGAATTAATATTCTTCTTCATTCTACAGGGTGAACAAGCAGTGAGCAACCTGTGAGCGGAAATAGAGGCCACCATGGTGAGTACAGAATGAAGTTTGTGATGAGTGTTGTTTATTAAATTAAATCAGGATTGGAAGCAGGTTTTTTAGTACGGATTCTCACTTTTCTCCCTCCGTAGAAGTCACTCATTTATTATGAGTGTGTGAAGTTAGTAAGGAAGCTTTCATAGTTGAAACATTTCAATGAAGAATACCAACTACAACCTAACAACTTGTCAGTGAACCTGAACCCTCCTCTCCACCTTCTCTCCTCAGTCTTCAGCTGTGGATCTTAAGACAAAGGAGGAAAAAGACGCTGAGCTGGACAGAAGAATCGAAGCTTTGAGGAAGAAGAACGAAGCGTTGGTGAAAAGGTATCAGGTACGGTTCACACGTCGCTGCACCTCCTTCATGTGTATGGTTTTCATCTTTACAGTAGAACATATGCGATGTGTCCAAATCCAATTTTACAGTTTAAAATGATTGGCTTTTTATTGCTTTTAGCGATGAGTTTTACCTTGGTGATGACATCACAGCTAACTTAATGATCCATTCAGCGACACTCAATGTGTGCTTGTAACTCGAATCACGACAGGAGATCGAAGAAGACAAAAAGAAGGCGGAGCAAGAAGGCATAGCCGTGACGACTCCTCGCAAGCCCCGCCCTCAGGATGTGGAGACGGACAAGCGTAGGACAGAGAAGGAAAACATCACCGTGACAGTCGACCCGTCCAAACCAGCCGGGGTGAGACGCACCATGAGATTATAGAAGAGTGTTTGTAAACATTAAGTTAAATATTTGAGTTAAAATGGAAGTGCAACATTAAGGGAGAAGCTGAACCAAACTGCTCTACTGTTGGAACGTCATTGAAAAGTGAGTAGCCTGCTGCCGCTGAGCATTGTGGGAAAATGGTTTCAATCTCAATGGGACGTACCATGTGCTCGAACTGAGGCAGGAGGGATGTTGCTAGGGCTGAGTGGTATACCGTTTCATACTAAATACCGATATATATTTTTGTTATGATGTGAATATTTAATATATCGTCGTTCCGGTGTATTTGATTACACAACTTTCAGAACCGGACCCTTTTCAACGTTGCACTTCTAAATAGGAAGGTAAACCGTAGCGCTCTGGTGTAAATTTACGTTGTAAATCATACGTGTAAATGGATAAGAAAGACACAATTGAAAGCTCTGAAGCTGCTTGTGAACATGTGCCTGCGTGCGCATGCCTCTGCTACAGGAGAACATTACTCACGGGCACGGTTAGCTTAGCATGTCGGCAGTAATACACAAAAAAAGGGTCGCAATTTGTAATTCCTATAATGCGGAAATAAGTCACAGTGAAGCTGCAAACAAAACGCTACATTATTCACCGTAAGAAACCACCACACCACTGAGTATGCAGCATTTAAAGATAGAAATCAAGCTAATGCTAAAGCTAAGCTAGCGTGGCAAAGAGCCATTGGGCTGCTGTTGCAAACTTGTATTAGCACTAGTGTGGAATTATTCAACAATATTCACTCATCATGACAGTAAAATAGACCATCCTAAGTCAATCTACTGCAGTCATTTTTCTCTCAACCAGTAGAAAATGCTGTGAACACCTGATTATGCATGGAAAAAAAAAATACCGTCATATACTGTGAAACTGTTAGAATTTTAAAAAATACAGTGATATACATTTTTGGGCATACCGCCCAGCTCTAGTTGCACATAAGTGTCACTTCATTTGATATCAACTAGGGGTGTAAGGATACACTTAACCGACGATTTGAAAAAAAAACAACTCAAATCAAAGATTGGGATGCAATGATGCACTTAATTTCTTTCAATTTTAATACATAGAGATCATATTTTGCTTGTAAAAATATTAATACAGTCACAGTACCCTCTATTGTTTAAGCACATGCTGTGCTGTATTGATTTTAATCCCCTCTTGTATGCATAAATTATATAGCCGATATAGGATATATCCTTACATTCCTACTAATTATTACTTTCTAAAATATCAGATGATGTCTGCTAGATTTGCACAAACTCGCTTTATAAAATACATCCAAACGCCTCTTTATGAAACATGTTATTTGATCCTGAATACATGATTATCTAAGCATTGACTGCTTAACTACTAACAGGAATGCCTGCTTTAGATGAAGAGTGTGTCTCATCAGTGTCAGGTTGGATCATCGCTGCAGTTCTGCTTCTGTTGTGTGTTTCTAATCAGGCTGCTGTGGGTTCCAGCATGTCTCAGGTACTCTGGTGTAAACGGAGCGTCCGGCTCCTGCAGAGCTCCAGATTGCCTCTGAAAATGAGTCACGATGACTTCAGACCCAGAGGTGTTTAGTCAGCAAAGGTTACAGAACGCACAGGAGACAGAGGAGGAGATTCTCATTAAAAGCTGATTTGTGCTTCTTTGGAATACTTAGTTTTCTTTGGTTCATCCATATGTTAGCCTGTTGTGATTGGTCAGAAATCTAATGTAGGGCTTTGTCCAGGTTTGGGGTCAATTACATTTTTCAATTATAATTACATCTTCAATTATACATGTTCAATTACAACTCAATTACGATGACCGGCATTTTTTCCAATTACGGTTAAAATACCTATTATTAGTGATGCACCGATTTGGCCCAAAAGTGCATTTTGACTCATGGAGCGTATGAATTTCAATACATTTTTGCATGTTTTTTGGAGTCATTTTGTGTTTTTTTTTTTTGTTTTTTTTTTGTGCATTATTGGAGCCATTATGTGTATTCCTATTGTCACTATCTTTGTTCATAGAATCACTTGTATTTTTCTGTCAATTTGTGTATTTTTGTGGGTTTTTGGAGTCATTTTGTGTGTTTTTGTTGTTTTGTTTGTTTTTGGTGTCATGTAGTCTATTAAAATATTAAGATATGACTTTTGTTTCATATCGCGCGACCCAAACTCCAACTGTTTAAAAAGACTGAAAAGTGTCAGTTTCCAAACTAAAGAAGCCTTTTGATAAGTTAACATAACAAAGCCATAATAAACTGAGAACCTTCTCCAAGCACAGGTTGAATGTTCATAGTGTTTTTTCACTCACTGACGCTGCTCGTTGCAGGAAAAACGAGTCGCCAACGACTGGAAACCAGGAACGCCACTTGGACGTAAGACGTCTGAAGGAAGTGACATGCAGCGAGGTCTGAGCGACGGACGGAGCCCCCCCAGAGGGGTGGGCTCAGGGCGTGTTGCGAGGGGGGGTCACCGAGGAGGAGAGGGGAGAGGTGGGAGACAAGAACGGAGGGAACCCAAGACTCCAAGAGATGGAGACACAGGAGACTCTGGAGGTCAGGGACACCGAGGAGGAAGAAGAGGAAGAGGAGGAAGAGGAGGAGGAGGAGGAGGAGGAGGAGAGGGAACGCCAGGTGGAACAGACAGGAAGTCAAAGGTGAGTTTTGTGCATTCATTTCATACATACCAACCTTTATTACTGCAGTTTTTCATGCTGATTTTTGTTGTTTCTACTGACCTGAAAGTTACTTTTTGTGTATTTATTAGAATCACTTTGTGTATTTTCTTTTAAATTTTGTATATTATGTGTGTTTTTGTTGTCATGTTTTGTATTTTTGTAGTCAATTTGTTTGTTTTGCAAGTCATTTCCTGTGTTTTTGGAGTAATTTTGTTTCTTTTATAAGTCATTTGGAGTTTTTTTTAAGTTATTATGTGTTTTAATTGTCATTACATGTGTTTGGTTTCATTTGATGTGTTTTTGGAGTCATTTGGTGTATTGACTTTGGCCCACCAGTTGCCCATGTCTGTCCTAGCTTCATGTCTTAAGTAGTTACTATTAAATAACTTTCTGCAGGAATGGGAGGAGAAGAGACGACATAACATTGAGCAGATGAAGGAAGAAATGGAGAAAATAGCTGAATATGAGCGAGGGCAGCGGGTGGGTGTCTGACATGTTTCCTGTAAATCGTTGAAGTTCAAAGTTGACATGACATTGTTAGTTTCCCTCTCTGCTGTAGGTGGAGGGAGACAAACCCATCCGGAACTTTCTGGACGACCCGAGACGGACGGGCCCGGTACCCGACTCAGACCGTAAGGAAGGCAGCAGGAGACACGTCCGCAACTGGGGGGGATTGGACTTCGACAATGTGAAGACGGGTCCTGAACTGGAGAAAGAGTGGACTGTGAGTTCAGCTGCACCTGTACCAATAAACACCAGTAGAATAGATTTCACGGTCAAATGGCCACGGTTAAATTGTTTTTTTTTTTTCAGAATTAATTATTCTGAATTGGAATGCTTCGTGTTTACATGGAAATAGTAATTCCGAATTGAGTTTTGCATGGAGTTTACTAGATCGAGGAATTATTCCATTCGGAACTAAAATCAGAATAAACCAGCCGCTTAATTTTGATTTAAGTTTAATTTGGAATGGTCATTTGCAATTACATGTTTACAAGGTAATTTTAAAGAGGATTTAACTGTTACATGAATTAAAGGAGAATTAAAGCTCTCATGTAAACATGGCCCATGTTCCAGTTTTAATTCCTCACATCCTGTCTCTGCTGCTTGGTATCTGCAGAGTCGAAGGCCGGGTCCCAAAGGCTCCACAGACATGACCATGTCCATGACCGGCCGGGAGAGGGCGGAGTACCTGCGCTGGAAGAAAGAACGCGAGCAGATTGACGAGGAGCGACTGGCTCGCCATCGGAACGCCACAGGCCAGTGGAGACGGGAGTGGGACGCTCAGAAGACGGACGGCATGTGAGAACCTCCACACACTTCCTGTTTCCTGTTCCTTTGGATACCGGGAGAGTGAGAGTCAATTGAATTGTAATTGAGTTCAGATAATTGACTTTATAATTGTAATTGGCATGGAAATTTTATAAAAACTGTCGATTACAATTTAATTAAATGCAAAGCTGAGAAAACCATGTTACAGTTCTACGTAACGCCCACCCAAAAGGACCTCTATCTTCAGGGTATGTCCTTCTTCAACAGTCCATGATTTACTCACTAACTTCAGCCACCAAAGCGCACTGTTTAAGGGAGGGTAAAGGTCCCTTTGGAGAGCCCTTCTTTTCTGCTTCATTGTCTATTACTAAATCACACAGTTGGAACTGTTGCCCCCTGCGGTCATAGATTTTTTTTCTCAGGGTCACAGCGGTTTTAATTCTTTGTGTAAACAAGAGGTTTACATCAACATCTTTAACTTTTCCTGATTATTTAGAGCAACCAAAAGCAGCGCAAATTGTCATTTTGACCAAAATAGCTGCTAAATGATCTAAAAAGCAGGCTGAACGTTTCACTCAAATAGAAAACAATGGGCTTTTTATTCAGATTCAGAATACTTGATTCATCCCAGAGGGCACTGCAGTTTCAGTTATATCCCATCCAAGAAACAGGAAAAGACCATCACATATAGCATGGGAGTACATGAGCGAGAGAACTGTGGGTCGCCACAAAGGCAGCACCCCGTATCTTAGATGACAAGTGGAAAACATGAGGTAAGAAGAGGGGGGATAAGGCAGGTCACAAACTCCTCCTTTAGAGGCACAGTTTGGGATGACGGAGCGTCATTCAACACAAACATCCTAGAGAAGAGAGACATTAACTTAGCAGTAAATCCAATATGGTGGCCTTATCTCGAAACCTGAGCTATTGACTTCTCCACGTTGGATTCCATCCTGCGTAGATGTTCCAAAGTAGCATCCTGCTTACTTTTGAGTTTGTTTATTGCATGATTCTGAGTGTTCTCTTTCATTACATTCATTTCGATGTCTCACTATGGGCTATACGCCATTGCGTCATATCTCAGAAGCCCAATCTCATTACGCCAATCCTGATTGGCTGGTGAAATGTATTAACCCACTGCAGGTAGTCCCTCCTACTATAAGTAGAGGAGGCGGAGAATACATCGCCATTCAAATAAGCAGGTTTAGGGTTTGAGTAGCGTACATCAACCGTCAGGGCGTATTGCGCTCCCGTCAATTGCATCTGCTGGCACAAAGGCTGATCCTGTGGAGTTGTGGTCCCCTCCTCTTGCTGAGAGTGACAAACATTCCGGAAGCCCTGAACGCAGGCGCAGACCTGCTGTCCGGGGGGGCACCAATTTACGGGGAGCGGATGCTGCACCTGGAGGTTGTGGAACAGATCTGAGCCCGAGGTGGATCTTTTTGCCACGGAAGAAAACATGCAGTGCGCACTGTTTTACTCCCTTCACGGAGTGAAGCGCACGATTGCCCGCGCGTGCTACTCTACGCATTTCCCCTGCTGGCCTTGATACCCCCCACCCTCACCAGGGTGTGGGAGCATGGACACACTCTGATCCTGGTGATAGAGATGTAGAGAGAGGCTCCTATTAGATTCTGTCAAAAAGATGGCACAAGACAAAGCAGCAAGCAGGGCAGATGAGGGAGGGAGCAGAGAAAAAGCGTCCGCCTTTGTTGAGAGCAAGAAGAGATGTTTTAGAGGCAATAGGCTCTGTGTGACGTCAATTGACGAAATCTTGTTGCTCTCCCATCAAATCTGAAACTGCTATCTCTGAACTGTGGCACAAATCAACCTCCGTATTTTTTAAATAAAGCGTTAATGTTGCTGTTGACTTGACCTACGGCTGTTTTCACAGGTTCAAAGAGGACCCATGTGCTGCTGCTGCCGAGGGCGTCATAACCGAGCAAGGCGGTGACAAGAGAGGCAAGACACACACACACACACACACACACACACAGAGGGCAGTGCACATCACAGGACTCTGTGACACCGTCTCTCTCCTCTTGCTAATCGCTCTCTTTATGTAATCGTTTGTTTCTCTGGAGAGCAGATAAAGTCCAGCTTTTATCCAAAGCTACTGAGCTCTGAGAGAAGACAACCTTTCATTTCTGCGTGAAACGTCTCTAAGGTTTTCTTTTTTGCCAGGAAACAGGATGTCAAAGGCTCAAACTCATGCTTAGATCTTATAGGACCAGTTGTTCAAAACATTTAATCTGGATCAAAATGATGGAAATCCCATTTTTTTTTTCTATTCAGGATCAGGATTGTTTTCTAAATCTAATAATAAATATGAATCCACTGTGTATACAACTTTATTAGCAGCTTATCTTAAGTTGAAGGCGTGTTTAACCTTGACGCTGCCACAAAAACAAATATAAAGTGCATGAAAAATACAACTCACCATAACGCTAAATCAGTGGGAGCCCTGAGTTTGTTTCTCTGCAACGAGACGATCCCATCTCGGGCTTGGGGCGTCACATTAAATCCATATTTCAAGTAGGACTCCTCATATTATCTGTTAAATGCAGCTTTCTTTTTCTTTGAAGTCATAGGCTCTTCTTCTGTCTCCTGACTGGCTCTTTTACCCTGTGCAACGATGCTTGTTTTTTGTTAATTATGCTATCTTGTAGGCTTCACTTTAGCGGTAATTTACCGGCCGGAGCATCACCTTTAAGATGTGCTTAAAGGGGATGGATAGACAGATGTAGCAGAAAGAATCTGGTAATTTTCCAAAACCAGTACCGGTCCACGGCCTGGGGGTTGGAGACCTCTGCACTAAATGAATCAAATGTAGTATTTGACCAATTTTTAAGTTTTACATTTTCTTCCTGAAATCCACCTTGGAATTCTACCGCCTGTTGGGATCAGGATGATTCAGCTTTTTTGGATCAAAGTTATCTGAATCATTTCGAACAACACAAACTGAAGGTTTGATCCAAAGTCATTTCTATTGGATTCTGTGATCTAATCTGTTTTCAGATTCATTATTCCCCTCTTGAACAAACTCAATCCGATAACCAAGAATCCTTTGAACAACTTGCCCATAGGTTTTATATTTGTGCTTGTACAGCAGGTGTAAGTGCTTGACAGTTGGACTAATGTGCTGCCTCCTCCTTCTGTGGCTCACTTTAACCCCCGGGCTCTGTCCGTTAGCCGACGCGTGGTCGAGCAGATGATTTGCTGAGGGGACGCAGCTGTTCACCAACGTGCCAACCTGAGCTGAGGTTGCTCACAGTCACTGAGGCTCTGCATCTTTAACGCCGCTCGCCTCCTAAAGCAGCTGCTGCTCAGTAGGAGGCTGACAAAGTCACTCTGACCTCTCGCACGTCAAAAAAAAAAACATTTTGGCACATGCTCAGTGTGAGCAGTAGGAGGAGCCAAAAGTATAACGGACACACAGCAAAGCCCTCACTCCGTCACTTTTAACACTTAAACACTGGTGTGTTGTCATCGTGTCCTCCAGCTGCTCTTTCTAATCTCATCATCTTCATCCTCTGCTTTTCTTTCTCCCTTTTTCATCCTGTTCATCTCCTTCTCTCTCTCTGACCTTCTCTCCTCCTTCCTCCCATCACTCACTCTCTGCTCTCCTTCCTTCACCTCTTTCATCCTTTAGCAGCTCCTTTTATCTCTGAAAGGCTTTTACCCTCCAGCTTTTTTCTCATCCTTTCACTGCTTTATTTCACTCTTTATTATCCCCCCACCACAAAAAGTGGATGGGGGGGGATAAACAAAATGAGCAGCAATACACAAAATGACAACAAAAATACACAACATTTTTCCAAAGTCACACAAGACGAGTACAATTATACACAAAAATGACAGAAAAATATATTGAATGATGAGTAAAACACACAAAAAGAACAAACAACAAAACTGGTGGTAGAGGAAACACTGGAATAAAAGGATTGATAATAATAATAATAATGATAATAATAAATTAATGGTTCAACATGGCATAAAATGTAATCTGACTAAACTCAATAAAACTGAGTTGATGAATACTAATAAAATCTGCCTTTAAATATGAAAGAAATATTATGCATATTGAGCTATGAAAATATAAAACATAAATAATAATAACAAAGTTGAATAAATATACAGCTTGAGTGAGACACTAATAAAAACGACGCTCCCCGACTCAAAGCGGGAACTCTTCAGGAAAGGTTTGAGGAATGAATGAAATTGTGCAAGGTCGTTGTTGTTGACCTCCTAAATCTTAAACATCTCGACCCAAACCAACATCTGATGAACTGAACTCACGGCTTTAAACCACGGAGTCCTTTTTTCACCTTCAATAATCAAGGCACTTGTTTTTAGCTTCTTTTGAACCAGATTCCACAGAACTCTTTCACTGTTCCCTCCGCGCTCCTTGTCTTTAGATGAACATAAACGGCCTCCGAAAGCGCCGACGTTTGGGGACTTCCTGTCCCAGGGACGCACTCCGGGCTCTCGTGGCGAGCGCAGCAGAGGAAGAGGACGAGGGCAGAAACAAAGCTACAGGTAAACAACAAACATTCATCATGTGATCACTTTTAATGGACTGGGAACACTAAGGAGTCACAGCAGATGGATTTATTTCAATCAAATAATCAAAATAATTCAACTTCTTATATTAATATTAAAAATCGTACTCTCCCTCCTATATTTACAATTTAAGACAAGTTTAATCGGTGTTTTTACTAAACCTTTAAAATAAGGTCATCTTTTATTGTCTATAAATAAGAAATGCAATTCAAACTTTTTAAATCTTAATTTTTTTTTGGTATTTATATCAAGCGCTCTATTAATTAAAATGGACTTTTCCTGTCTGGTTACAGACGTATGAAGAATAGATCAGTTCTTGTCAATGTGAAATGACTAAAGGATGAATTGGTTGATTTTTACACATTTAAAGTCAAACAAACCCCAAAAATAACTTGTTTTTAACTCGTAGATTAGAACATAATTGATGGTTATTGAGATTGGTGCAGATTTACATGTGGAAATACATGAATTATGTTCTTTTTAATTTTTGTGTTTTGTTTGACTTTAAGGCTGTGGTTTTCATGTTTTCTTTACTTGCGCCCCCTTTTTAAAAAAAAAAAAAAAAAATTAAAGAAACGTACAGTTCATTTTGGTTAAGTTCAAACTGTTTGTAAGAAAGTTACGAGAAGAAAATATATTGGTTAAAAAAAAACAAAGAATTAAGTTTATGTTGTTTTTCTCGTCCTCTATTCTGTAATTTCTGTACACGCAGCATGCACGACAACCGCTGGGAAGGAGAGAAGGAAGACGAGGAGCCGGAGAAGGAGAGGGAGAAGGAGAAGGAGAAGGAGAGAGAGAAGGAGGACAGGACCAAGAGAGAGAAAACCAAAAAGAGGGAAAAAGAAGAAGACGAGGAGCATCCCAAACCAGCAGCTCAAAAGGTGCCAGAATGAAAACCATCGAAAAGCTTTTAAAACAGGATTATCATCGGTTCAGATCAGGGTTGGGCTCAATTATAATTGTAAAAAAAACCTGTTGCTGTTGTAAACATAATTGAATTGTAATTGATTTCATATAATTGCTATTAAAATTCTATAAAAATTGTCAATTACAATTTAATTAAACACAAACCTGGGGAACCATTTTATAATTTTATGGCCTACAAATGCTTTTTACACTTGCTGCCAGTTCTCTTAAAGTCCGTGTAAAGCAAATTCAGCCATTTTCTTCTAAACACATTAAATAGGTCATAAATGTTTTCCTTAAAACATGTAAAAAGCCATTCAACCATTTAGAATGTAATTGTGGACCTAGGCTTCACAAACTGTCTTCAGGATTTAATGGGCGGGTCAGAAATCATAGCCATGTTACCGTGTTAGCATAAACCCGACCCTGCTGCTGAAGCACATCAAACTTCTGTGGCCTCCAGCGGGCACAATTAGGCCCTTAACCGAAAACAAACCACATATTTGGAGTCAGGAGAATAAAATGCGTCCGCTGGTGCCACCACCGTGGTTTTGTGTTTTGTTTTTAGCGGGCACAGTTTTGACTCTACCCGGGAGGGATGCACGTATTCAGACTCGGGCGGAGCAGACCTTTCCGCTGACCTCGTTTGGCCTGATCCAAGCACTTCTCCTACGTTTTTTGGTCTTTCACATTGCTCTCTCCCATAGGGTTAGGGTTAATACACGGAGGCGGAGCCCTTCCTGCGCGTGGGCGTGGTTCCAGCACCTCTAACTGACACAACCCCAGTGTTTTTCCATGATTTTGAGACTTAATTTTACATGCTTAGCAATTTTTTTCATCTTTCAAATTTGGCTCAGTGGTCAATGATACGTGTTTCTGTGGTGTGAGAAACTCATAACACTAATTTATTTCTGCTTTACACAGACTTTAAGGATCATTTTACCACAAAACAAATACAAATAATATAAAAATCAATCAATCAAAGGGGTGTACTAATATTTTTATTGATAAGGAAGCCTAACAAGGTAAACAAGAGATGAAAATCAGATGATAGATGATGTTTTCTGTATTTTACAGCTAATTTTAAGACATGGGTCAAAACGGATCCATTATCATAAGAGAAAGCTAACACAAGAGCAAGGTTTCATTTAATAAGAGTTATTTATTTAAGGCTCAGTAGTTGTGATTAAAAATGTAATTGAAAACATAATTGTAATTGACTTTAGGGGAAAATAATAATTATAATTTTGGTTGTAATTGGGGGAAAACTGCAGTTCACCGGATGATGGATATTTGAAGATGTAATTGACCCCAACCCTGGTTCAAATATAAACAGATACACACAGATTTACCTGAAATAGATTGTGGATAAAAACATCAACATACTGAATAATAAATTGAGTTTGAGCAGCTTTGATCAAATCTGAACCTGAAAAGAGAGACGGCTCCAGATTTAGTTATAATAACAAAGTGTTCGTCTTTTTCCGTGTTGTCTCAGGTGGAGAAGAAGAGCGACGTTGAGGATGAGGATGAAGACGAGTGGGAGGACGCCAGCGATGGTGAGGAAGGCAGCGACTCAGAAAGCGACGAGAAGAAAGACGCAGACAAAGAGAAACTCTCGCCATCATCGTCCGCTAGAAGCCCCAAAGAGCAGCGAACGCCACGACCAAAGATCCACATCCCTCCCCCGGCTCAGGACTCGCCAGAGGGAGGAAAACCTGTCAGTCCATTCTTTTTGCTGGACGGACACAGGCCGGTGTCGGACTGGGGTGAGGAGATGGAGATGCAGTCGCCTCGCAGCAGCATGGGAGGAGACAGTCCTCTGAAACCTCCCAGTGCAGAGTCCAGTCCACCACAGAAGAAGGAGCAGGAGGAGGACCAGGAGGAGGACCAGGAGCAGAAGAGAAGTGAGCCCACCGGGACACAGGAGCAGGAGGAGGAGCAGGAGGAGCAGGAGGAGGAGGAGGAGGAGGAGGAGGAGGAGGAGACCACAGGTACAGAGAGCAGATGATGACATGACACTTTATCGTCCACAGTCAGATGCTCATTCACGTAACTCACATCCAATGGTTGCAATGCAGGGTTCTCGCCTGCGCGGTTGAGCGTAGGGGCCCCCGTCGCTGTGATGTTGTCCCTTACAGTGTGTTTCAACCCGCGTAGGGGGCTTTTCTGTTGTTTTTTCATTTTGTAATTGGTACTGTCGTAATAACACTCTCAACGGCTTATTCTACATGCGTGGGCTTCGTTTGGGTCGGACGGGCTTGAGCTTTGTAACCCATAATAACCGTCCAATACAAACAGTGTGCTTCATAATCTAAACAAAAACTATCAACAAAACAAGCCATTAGAAAATAGAAAAAGACATTTGCTAGGCTTCGTGTCCAAAACAGTTCCAATATTACTGCGGGTCCCACTTAATACCTCATTTAAATTTGAAAGGCACGTCTCAAATACTCAATCGCCTCAAAAAAACTTGGGAGGACCAGACCTTTCCGCTGATGCCTTGTTTGACCAGATCTGAGCATTTTGTGGTTATATAATAACCCTTGAATAGCAATAGTGGCCATCTTGAAAAATGGCCGCCATATTGTATTTTTGAGTGGCCAATGCTTTTTTCCCAAAATAGTAGCGAGTTAGAGAGCATCTGTGCCAAATTTCATGCTTTTATACCAAAGTGAATGATTTTTTTTTTACTAGTCTGCTGCACTATAAGGCAATAAAACTACTTCAGCTTTACTACACAAAATGTGGCTGTCAGAGGGTTATACATTTTTAAAGAATCCATGAACCCCCCTACAGCACTTACGCTAGTTGCGCTCGCTCACGCGCCTCACAATCCCCCTACGCTTTGAAAAGTTCTTGGTGAGAACCCTGCCATGGTAGCGTAGACTTCTTGTTCAGGTGAAAGCACGTGTTGATTTGTAGTAAGATGGATGACGGTGGCGTCCAAATGCTCCGTCCACTGACTTTTCTTTGTAAGAGCAATGTCAGAATCCGTTCCCCGTAATGTTCCTCATCTACTTAGAATTAACGTTGTAGCAGGAGGTTGTTTTTTTTTTTTTCGCTTTCTTTATAGGCTTTTATTTTGAAACTGGAGCAAATGTCCTTCCACAGTTTAATAAATCAACACATTAACTGATAATCGAGGGGACAAACCGAGGCATCGTCATTTAATTTTTAGTACCTAATGGTAATGGTGCCTTTTTGTTAGTTTCTTTTTTTTTTATCTCTCTCTGATCTTTCCTTTTCCTCTGAATCCAGCGGTGACTGAAGACGTTTCCCATCCTCCATCAGAGCCTGACCTCCCACAGACTGAGACGGCGTCGAAACCAGAACCGCCACAAGCAGGGGTTTCTCACCCCGCCCCCTCCGCCCTCTCTGAGCCAATCGCATCAGAGGAACATGAACCACCTGCTTCCTCCTCACAGGGTGAGAACAATAAAAATATGTTTAATAAAACCAGTTTACGCTAGAGATCAAAGATTGTTTTTTTTATACTGCTGGATTCTGTCTCTAAAAGTGTGTTGTTATTTGTTTTGGTAACTGGAGACCAGTGGATGTGTCTCAGCCTGTGACTCTGAACTAAACCATCGCTTGTCTTTGTTTCCTCTCTGACCGCAGACAAACCGGACCCCCCTCCACTTCTAGTTGTCCACGATGCTGAGCTAAGCGTCAATGTGAATGACTCCATGTCCGACGCTGCTCCCACAGCGGTGAGCGAGGAGCAGGTGGAGCACACGGTGTCAGGTACGCTGCTTATCGCTCCTCTAACATCTTGTCACTTTGTTTCAATCCTCCTCTGCCTTTGGGTCACTTTGATACGTTTTTTTTCAAATCACAACTAACATTCCAATTATTATTTTTCTCCTGAAAGTAAATTACAATTACATTCTCAATTACTAAAGTTAAATTACAATTAATCACAATTACTGATCCTAAAAAGAACAAGCCCATTAAAATTCACTTGTTAGCTTTCTGTTAGCATCTCTAATGATAACGGGTCAGTTTGGATTAGGGATGTAATGATTCACTCATCTCCCGATAAGATTCGATTCATGATACTGGGTTGACGATATGATTCTCTCACGATTTATTTTACAAAATGGGACTGTAGACAAATATTCCTTTATTTTTTTGAGAGAAAAAAAACTAGAAAATACTGTACTATTTTCCTTTTATTTTTAATTGTCAAAAGAATCCATTGATAAACTATTCAAAACAATGCAATTTAACTAAAAATAAATCTTGAATGAAATAAATAAAGGAATAATACAAATGAAGAAGAAGCCTATTAGTTTAAATTCTGGTTTTGTCGTAAACAATGCAAAACTGAATAATAGTTCCTTTTCTTTTTCAAAGTGCAACTGAAAATGGATTTTGTGCCTTAACAATTGGACTTTACTGCCAGCCATTTTCAGTCCAAACTTTTTTCCTCTTCCTCTGAGCTCTGCTCATCACGGCTTATCTCTCATCCAAAGGTGCGCTGCTGCCACCTACATGTCACCAGTTGGTCACGTCATGGTACTAGCTCGATCTTCGTCACACTGTCTCCTAGCAACCCCAGCCAAAAAACACAATTGACGTCTTTAGACGTCAATGGCAGTCAATGAGTTAACATGTTAACTGATTGAGGAAAATGAGTATTTTTTTTAATGGAGGCTTCATAACAAAAAAAACTAACATTTAACCAAATAAGACACAAATAACATCATTTTTTTAAAGAATTTCATGAAAGTTTTTTTTCTTCTTCTTTACAGAAATGTATGAGAAATTCATTTTCTTTAGTATTTTAGTATTTAGTAAAAGTTGTTCACAGACCATTAGAGACTCTGTCGCTGTAAGTAGTTGTTTTGCTCTTTCTCGTCACTAATGTCCGTCTGTCTGCTTCCCGTCCTCATTATAATTAATCCGAGCGTCGCTGATCGGAAACATGGAAAGGTTTGGGTCTGAATGTGAATGGGTTTGTCTTCATAAAGTGGACACTGTGAGAGCAGAAGTGGACGTTAGTGACGCTGCATTTATGTCTCTGTGGGGATTTAAAGCACTTTGTGGCGTCCTGAATCTTCAGTGTTTTCCATCATTTGCAGCGTTCGCTCATCACGGTTTCCTTTCATGCTTTTTTTCTCCTCGTTTTCGAGCTCATCGTTGTATGTTTTTCTCTCAGGATGTGGTTTAAAAGTGAGCCGAGGGGATTTAAACGCACACTGGAGGAAATGTTCTCATTAGGCTAAAACACAAGTTTTCTTCCACACTTACAGCTTCTTTGGTGGTTTGTATCCATAACAGCCTTCGGATCAAATTTGAAACTCTTAACGTTTAACAGTACAGAACAAAATTCAATTATAAAAATTCATTATATTATTATTATTATTATTATTATTATTATTATTATTATTATTATTATTAATAATAATAATAACAATAATAATATATTTATATATAAGTATAATGTACAATTATATAATGTAAAAAATTATAATATAAAACAACCTTTTATTCCCCCACGACTTGTATCAAGTATGCAAAAAAACAAAAACAAAAATTTTTGTTTATTTGAGTTCAAGACACTTTGATAAGACTGCATATTATGTTTTTGATTTCTATTAAAAACACTTGACTGTATGTTATGAAAAGATGTACTTTGGCTCAAAAATGGTTGAAAAAGAATGATATAAGGGGCCTTCCTGTCACTTTGTAGCCTGTGAATACAAACAGTCAAATCAAAGATGATTAAATTCAGATCATGAAATGAAAAAACAATATAAAATTTGAACGTGCACAAAATAAAATAAAGTAAAAAAAAAAGTTTCAAGAATGCAAAGGGACGCGATATTTGACCCTCTTGCCTCCCTGTAGTAGCTTACACGCTGCAGTGTTTACAATATGGAGGACATTAATGGATCTCGAGCCAGTTAATGCAAAGTCCAAAGTATAAAGGCCCTGAGGCAAAAGTTTTAGAAACTTGTATGTTACAGAAATGACAAATAATTATATATATATATATATATATATATATATATATATATATATATATATATTTTAAACAGATTGGTAAATTTTAGGGATGCACCGAAATAAAAATTCTTGGCTGATCGGTGACGGCGGTGTTTGCTCGCCTCTTTACAGCATCCTGTATTTTGGTGGCCAAAATTTTGGTGCATCACTAGTAAATTTGTTTTAATTCTTTATTTGTGAAGCCAAACACTTCCACGCACTGTAACCTTTGTAGTCAAATTGTTTTTCATCAACAAAGATTTGTTTGTCTTTGTTTGGATTTCTTTATTCTTTTTTTACATCGTGTTGAGTATTTCGTACCGTGACGTTTCTGCTTCATATGGGTTTATTTTTGTTTTCGTATGTTAATGCAGTGCCCGTAGGAAGTATGTACTGCTATAGAGAAGTGGGAGGGGTAAGTCGCTTTTTCATGGATGGCAAAATGAGGTTGTGTTTGAAGATGGGACGTCATCACTGTAGAGGCAGGACTGATGACATCATCACTGAGTCCGTCGACTCAGGAGGTGGGGCGTGGGGGTGGGCTCTCAAAAGTTTGACGTTACACATCCTTCAACTAAGCAGCAGCCATTTTGAAACTCTCTGGTCAGTCTGATCCTGATCCACAGAGATATTTGAGGAACACACACACACACACACACACACACACACACACACACACACACACACACACACACAGACAGTCCTTGCTTTTATAGAGAGATAATTACTTGTGTAACAAACATCCCACAATCATGCTAAAATACTTACCGGTAATGGTGATTACTTGAGTTAACTCACACAAGATTCTAAACACTTGCTACACATTTCACCACCAGGGGAAAATATGGTGAAAATGCCAGATGTTTAATACCATCTGTTTTCTGTAATCACAGGAAATCATCAGTGAATGTATCGTCTAAATTTAGCTCTACTTTATACTGGCCTCATATTAGAGTCTAAAGGCTTTTTGCAAAGTTGTTTTTGAGCCAAACGTGTCCTCACGGTGTAAAAAGGTTTCTGAGGTTCTTCCTCTGACGTGTGAAAGAGTCGCTGTCGCTAACGCTAACAGTGACTCATCAGCATCAGGATGAGCTCATGGTGTCGGGTGGGGATCAGGAAACTAGAAATTAGAGGCACGATTAAGGCTTTAAGAGGTTTCTGAGAGGAAATGAGCTGCAGTGTGACTGATGAGGGCTCACATAGAAGGCAAAGCATTTGATGCCTGATCAAATTAAACTCTGACGCTCCTCAGGCTTTGTGGATGGAGATAAATCTACGGTTTCTGCTGAAAAGCTGTGAAGCTGCTGAAGCAACCGATCTACAGATACAGACCAAGGATTTAAAAACCACTTGAACACACTGGCACACTAAGTAGCATTAAATAAAACACAGAATAATGTTTGAAATGACACACTCCATGCTACGCACTGCTAACTCAATGACTTTATACTGTGTAGTACACTGGTTCCCACACTTTTTAACCTGAAGCCATGTACCCCCTACTACTGCACTTTAAAAACATAATAATGTAATATACAATGTAGCCCTACAGTGAATTTTACCTATCCTGTTGAGAAAAAAATATATAATAAGTAGAATATCTGCATTTCCTGAAGAAAATTCAAGTGAGGATGTAGGTGCTGGTTTATGTCGCAGTGCATTAGCTTATCATAGCATTAGCATTGTCTGGCATTAATGTTGACCTAGCATTAGCTTTAACCTAGCATTATCATTAGCCTAGTATTAGCATTAACCTAGCAATAGCATTAGCCTAGCATTAACATTGACCTAGCATTAACCTAGCATTAGCATAGCATTAGCTTTACCTTAGCATTAGCAATGACCTAGCAATAGCATTAGCCTAGCATTAGCGTTAACCTAGCATTAACATTAACTGCTGTATTTATTTTCTAGTTTCCAAAGTTGTCAGTGTTTTTAATTTTCATTCACGTAGCATCTATGACAATTTACGTACCCTTTGGGGTGCCCGTACCCCACTTTGAGAACCTAGGGTCTAGTATATACTAGGGGTGTGCATTCTCGCGAATCTGACGATACGACTCACGATATATCCCAATGATGAACAATACGATACACGTCGCAACATCAATAATGTAAGCTATGAAATACAATTTTTTTTTTTTTTTTTTAAACTTCTGAGAACAATAAATGTTAACTAATTGAAATTCAAGTACAAATATCAAAAACAAGTGGATGCATATGATTTCTTCCGTTAAAAAAAATTGATTTGGAATTGCGTGGTGAAATATTGCGATATATTGTCGAATGGATTTTTTCTTACACTCTTAATACAAACTGTTTATACCAGTGACACGTAGAAGTGCAAACTAGGGCACATTAACGGTAAATTTTATAATTTTTCCACCTAAAATCTGCGACACACTCGAGATCAAACTGCTCGTTTTAATTTATTTCTTTTTCATTTTTAAAAATTGCAAGAACAACTTAATGGTAACTAACTGTAATTCAAGTATCAAATATCAAAAAATAGTGTTATGTTTATCAAACTGGCAAATTGCGTTTTTCAAAAACATTTAACTTTTGCTTCTTCAACAGATTCAGTTCTTAAAATCTTTAAAAAAAAAAAAAAAAGTAACCACATTTATAAAAGTGTATGTTTTATGAAAATAAAGTGCAATCAACTTCCAAACTAAAATGCATTGAGGAGTGATGTAATTTAACAAGGTCTGATGTGGGTCACTGACACCTCGTGACCGGGCGTTTATGTGCTATGCATATGTTGGCACAATTACATGTTTTTTCTTTATAAAAGACATGATTTAAAAAAATGATTTAGACATTCTTTGGATCGATACCATAATCGTGCCATGAAATATCGCAATATATTTCCAAATTTATTTTTTTCTTACACCCATAATTAATTAATTTTAATAAAGACGGTTTTAAGAAAAGTCAAGACCATGAATTAAAAATAAGATTGCTTATAAAAAATCAACAAATCATACATACGTTTGAAAAAGGATTAAGGCTAAGTACCGGTGTATGTATGTATGTTTGTGTGTATATATATATATATATATAATTTGGACAATTTTTTTGGGACCTACAGTATTTGATAATCGCGCAGTGTAATGTTGCGATGTATCACCAAGTCGATTTTTTCTTACACCTTTATTTGGCACCTTTTTCAGCCAATCTTGTGTCTTCATAACAAAGAGGCACGTGATTGGATAAAAAAGTGTCAATCAGCATGTTTTTTCCCAGGAAAACAAACGTACTTCTTAAACAGTTCACTTTCTACAGTTTGTTGCGTTTACAAAGAGTTATGCTAATGTTAGCTTCACACAGCTAGCATCACGTCCTCACTGTCCTTGTATCCACAGGGTGAAGCTAATGAAGCTAACATGGGGCGGACGACAAAATCCAAACAACAAAAAGCAGCGTGGAGACGAGGAAGGGGAGCGATGCTGCTTCATTTTAAAGGACCAGCACTTCTGTTTCATTAGCTCTGATTTGTTTTTAGTCGTCCTGTTGGTTTTTTTTTGGCTTCAGGGACTTTATGTTGACGATGAATTAAACTCAGCTTTAAACGTCTGAATGTTGAGCTGAAACAAGAATGTGTGTCACATGTTAGACTGTTTATTTATGCTAACGGTGTATCAAACACAAACGTCCTGTGATCATCTGATGAACAATGTTTTATCTCCACATGAAATAATGAATTCTTTTACAGAAATCAGGTGTTTTTAAACACTTATGGCCACATGTGATGAAGCAGAAACTAAACTCCCACATCGACTTGTTATAAAGAAAGAAAAGTGTTTTTTTGTTTCTTTTTCATGGACCCAGTTTGGTTTTGTTTGTATTTTCACTTCAAAATAGAAACTCTGAGGAAAGTAAAGAATGAAAGTCTGATTAGTTTAAACGTGTGATGATCAATGACGGACGCGTCATTTCAGGGTTTTTCTTAATCTTGGATTTGTTTGGGTTTTTTAAATGAATTTCATGTTTATATATGAACAAGAAATGAGTGTATGAACCTTCTTTGGTTGTGTTTTTATTGTCGTGTGTGAGGACAGACGTTCTTTTGTTTAACGTTACTTTACAGCTCCATGAAATCATAATTAAAGCAGAGCTTTTGTTTCTACATGTACTAAATGTGTGTGTTGTGATGTTTTTGAGTCGAGCATTCAAAGGAAGAACATGGAACTAGGGCTGGGCGATATGGACCAAAATTTATATCTCTATATTTTTTCCTCAAAATGTTGACCTACGATATAAATGTCAATATTTTTAACTCAAAGTCTGATAAGATGAAGCTGGGTTAAATGCCACACAGGCTTATTTATTAACAAACAAGCTGCACGATATGTGACACTTGGCTTTTTCTCCTTTAAGGGACAGCACGTGTGAGTGAGTGAGTTCTGTAGTGTGATTTGAGACGCACTCAGAAATCATCGAACTGCCTTTTATGATGATCTGAGAAGTAACAAAAGCAACGACTCTTTAAATTGGCATTTTAATTCAAAATAAGCTATAAAATAAAAACATCGATATCGACAGTATTGTAATTTTCAACATCGCCAAAAAAATAAATTGCAATATATCTTGACTCACAATATATTGTAACTGGAACTGTAAAAAAAAAAAAAAAAAAGATTTCACTGAGTTTTAAGAGCAAAAGCAACGTAGTTAGAAACTTGGAAAAATGGGAGAACATGCAAACCCACCACACAAAGAGGTGAAAAGGAATTTTCATTGAGTTGCTCGTGTGGAATTAAAACAAGACCTTTTATTGTGAAGGAGATGGTGAAAAATCATGCAGCTATTCTAAACCAAATACTCAGATTTTTCATTTTTAAATGAACGTTTCTGTCCTTTATTTTCGTACCTTTTAACCATATATTTATTATTTTATTGTTACTTTCAACTAGTGAATAAGAATGTGCATTTTCTAGTTTTCCATTGCATGTAGATTTTTTAAGGAATATTTCAGGAACAGAATGATTTTAATAATCCTAGAGGGAAATTATCTTGAAGAAATTATAGAATACAACTTTATTGATCCCCAGACATATTATAAAAGCAGAGAGTAAGAACAAAAATAACTAGAATTTTTGCATTTCCTGAAGAAAATGCAAGTGAGGATGCATGTGCTAGCCCCCGTCGCACTACATTAGCATAGCATTAACCTAGCAATAGCCTTAACGTTGTAATAACTTATAGCAACAATCGCTAAAACCAGTTTATATACTAGTATAAGTAAATTCCCAGTATGAGCTGAAAGTGAACAAACAGCTGAAGCATTAGTTGAAAAGTTTAAAAAAAGGTTGAAAAGTTTGAAAAAATTTGCAAAGTTTGAAAAGGTTTGAAAATGGTT